>NC_051393.1:39298919-39301419 GCF_015228065.2 Penaeus monodon
CTCCATATATGTATATTTGTCTATGAATGGCGTTGATAATATGGTAGAAAAAAAGCACAATGCAAAAACTAGAATTGATGAAAATAAGACAGCAGTTTCGAAATCCACCTGGATTCCAGCTACAGGTCTGACCTGAATCCAGGTGAATTTCAAATGTATGCAATAAAGAAACCAAACAGAGAAGAGAGAAATAACAAGAATGAAATCACTGAAGTAGTGGAAAACCTCTACAAGGATTTATACAGTTCAACTGAACTGCCACGGTCAGAAGTAGACATCACAGCCAAGGAAATAAAAAGAGTGCTCAAAGGCATAAAGAGAGGGAACTCACTAGAAGACGATACCAGTGTAGATCTTACAATAGACACAGGAGAAATTGCAGCTGTAAAACTAGTCAATCTTTTTAACAAATCTCTTACCTATGGTAAAAGTCCGAAAGCCTTGGAAAAACCAACAATCATTTTGATACACTAAAAAGGGGACAAACCGGCCTAAAGTTTTATCGACCCATAAGCCTCCTATCAACCAACTACAAACTATTCACAAAAGTTATCACAACTCGCATCTCCGACTCTCCAGATTCTTAACAGCCTAGAAAACAGGCAGGTTTTTGCAGATGATTCTCAACAACGGACTGCATCTACACACCAACTCAAATAAGGGAGAAAATCAATGAATATTTGAAGCTTCTGTATATGGCATTCGTAAATTACAAAAACGGCATATGGCTCTGAAAAAAATAACACTAGTATTGGAGGCTATTCGAAAAAAGGAGTAGAGAAAGTTTAGTGCAAAATATTAGAAGATATACATGAAGACAGGGCAGCGCCCATAAGCTCTGTACAGAAACTGATAAAACATCAATTAAAAAGGTGTTGGACACATCTCACCTAAATTGTTTATAGGTTGCCTTGAAGAAATATGCAAGGAGCTAATATGGAGCCGAAAGGGTATCAAAATAGGGTACAAACACCTAAACATTGCAAGATTTGCAGACGATATAGTTCTCTTCAGTGAGTCAGCACATGAGCTACAGCAATTGTTAAACGATTTAAACAGAGAAAGTGACTTAAGATGAACAGGAAAAAACACTAATGTTATGTTTAACATTAGAGTTAAGTTCGAACAGATACATACACAGGGTCAACCGTCCGGGGTAGTAAACGAGTATATATATTTAGGGTAACATACAGGCAAACACATGCAATTAAGAGAAAATAAAGCGACGAATTATGCTAGGATGAACCGCCTTCGGTAGGTACAGTAGCATATCATGAGGCTCCTTACCATTATATTTAACAAGAAGACTCTTTAACCATTGCACCCTCCCAGGCATGCCATATGAGTCAGCAACATGGACTACGACCAAGATATTGGAGGAAACTGGTAGGTTCCCAGAGAGGGAGTTTGGAGTTGAGAATTAGCCTGAAAGATAGGATGAGGATAACATGGATCAGGGAACAGACCAAGGTGGGAAAGTGGAAAAACAAAATCATGGCAATGGGCAGGTCATATATATGGAACAACACAGATAGATAAAGAAAATAACAGACTTAAGATATAACAAACAGGAAATAAACCAATGACGAAGCGGCGTGACAAAATAATGAATTTCGGGAAATGCAAGACCGAACATATTAGAAGAGGTTGTGGTAGGCCTATATCCTGTAAAGAACTATCGTTACCTTTATTTGTAGTCAATGATGAGCTGAGCGCAAGTCTCATTTTGTTGGCTCCTCCCATATCTATTGCTGCCATATGACAATCATTTTACAGTATTCGAGGACCGAGAATAATGCACGATATTTTTGGAGCTTGCGTTTTGTATATGTATTTAGAAATTTAATTATCTTTTATTAAAAAAAAATAAAATAAGATATTTTACTCACATCATGACTTATATGGCGAATAAAAAGAAAACATATTTATCATTGTAGTGTACGGCTGCGCACTCGCCGACTCTAAGGTCGATCTCGCCTGGACTGACATCGTCCTCGGGTGCCGAGTGGTTGAGGCCGGGTCTTTACCATGCCACATGCCTGCCTTCTCTACCACGGAACAAAGGACGTGGGGAACTCTGCGATGCGGCCATTGACTTGGATGAGACGTCCCGGGATCCGCTTCCACCAACGAGGCGAGCAGTGTTAAGAAATATTATGAACATGGTTATAAAAATAACCAACGAACGTATTTTAAACCAAGGCTCGTTACTTGGATGGTGTTGAAGTCTCCGAGAAAAATAAAAGATTTATTTCCCAAGTCCCATACCGTAGATATTTACAGCCCGAAATGTACAGTTTTCGCGTAAATTGTACATTACCAGTTTTCCTAGGTATCCTTTCCTTCCAAAGTGTCACAATAGCCCCTGAAGGGAGTAATGGTCGTTTGATAGTGTTTTTCTCTCCCTCTCTTTTCACGGTTGTTTGGGTCGTTGGCTTGTTTGGACTGCCGGACTATCGGGTTGGTAGTCCAACACTTATTTTGCATATCTTCTTTTCGC
>NC_051393.1:39313919-39316419 GCF_015228065.2 Penaeus monodon
TGTGTGTGTGTGTGTGTGTGTGTAATAGTAATAGTAGTAATGATAATGATTATGAATAATAATAGTAATAATAATAATAATGATAGCAGTAATAATGATAAAATTAATGATAATTAAAAGGGTAACGGTAATGAAAATAATAATGACAATCAACAATGATGTCGATAAAAATAATGATTATGATAACAAAATGGATAATAATAATAATAATAATAATAATAATAATAATAATAGCACTAATAATAATGATATTAATAATGATAATAATAGTAATAATAAGAAGAATGATTGCAGTAACAAAAATGAGAGTGGTAATGGTAATCATAATAATGATAATAAAAGTAATAATAATAATAATAATAATAACAATAATAATAATATTAATAATAATAATAATAATAATAATAATGATAATGATAATGATAATGATAATGATAATGATAATGATAATGATAATGATAATGATAATGATAATGATAATGATAAGGGAAAGGGAGAAAATAAATGAAAAATCAGATACTAAAACGATAAATAAAAATCTAACAGTGAATTTGCAGATTCAAAATAAAAATAATGACGATGATTATAGTAATGATGATAGTAATAATAACAATAGTAATAATAATAATAATAATAATAATAATAATAATAATAATAATAATAATAATGATAATATTGATAATAATAATAAAATAATAATAATAATAATAATAATAATAATAATAATAAAATAATAAGTATAATAAAAATGGTGATAATGATGGTAGTAAATGAATTCTGTAAATTCTGGTCCGTAAAATATAAAAGATGCAGTTTGAAAATAAAAGTAAATTAAACGAGGATAACGTTATCATTAACATCTTTATTGCCATTATTTTTATCATCATTATTGTTATTTTTACTATAATTGTTATTACTTTTATCATCAGTATTATTAGCATTATCTTTGTCATCATCATTATTATTATTATTGTTATTATTATCATTATCTTTATATTTTATAGTTTATATATATATAATATATATATATATGTATATATATATATATATATATATATATATATATATATATATATATATATATATATATATATATATTACACACACACACATTATCATTACATTCTTCAATTATTTTTTGACCGGATACCTGACGCCGTCCCTCTCTGTTTACCCGGGCTTGGGACCGGCACTGACTCGGGCTGGCTGGTCCACCCACTGGCTAGATTATTATTGTTATTATGATTACAGTTGTATTATCATCATTATTTATCATCTTCCTCGCCTCCCCTCTTCCCTCACCTTGTTATGATCACATTTTTACTATTATTCCGACTTCGCCTTTTTTCCCCGCAATTTTTTAAATCTTATCGCATGGTTTTGTTTCTCTCTCTTCGTTTTATTTTCTGTTTTGCTTCTTATTTACTCTTTCGCAGTTCTTCTATTTCGAATTTTTATCGAACTTTTGACGCATTTTCTATTTTCGCCTTTTCTGATTTTCTATTCATTCCTACTCCTATTTTTTTTATTTATTTTTTTCTATTTCGAATTCTTATCGCACTTTTGACACTTTTCCATTTCTATTCTTTGTCATTTCTGTTACATATTACACACATGTTTACGGACATATTGTTATACATATACATGAAAGTTTAGAGTATTTTCCAGAAACATATTTATATACACATGTATTAACACATTTCATTTAATTCATAGAGATATTTCTGTACATTTACAGAATTTATGGATATGGCCATTTACAATCGGGCAACGAAGTGAAGTTCCTTGCCCAAGGGAACAATGCGGAGGCTGGGACTCGAACCCTCGAACTTGGATTTGTCGACGATAATCTAACCACTCGGCCACCTCGCCCTCTGTTGCACCTGTTGCAGAAATACTTAAATGTTACAAGGACCTCTCCTCCCCCCCCCTCTCTCTCTCTCTGAGAGTGAGTGTGTGTGTGTGTGAGTGTATACATATGTGTGTGTGCGCATGTGTATCTCTGCATGTGTGTGTGTGCGAGAGAGGGAGAGAAAGAGAGAGAGAGAAATAGTGCGTGTGTGTGTGTGTGTGTGTGTGTGTGTGTGTGTGTGTGTGTGTGTGTGTGTACAGCGGCGTGCATGTATGCATCTGGATATACGTCTTTGAGTGCATGGATATTTGCGAATGTGTGTACATGTATCTATATGTGCATGGGTCTGTATGTTTGTATGTGCATTATTTCGATTAGTCGCTACTAGATGGTGCAGCTACGAGAACCATTTCCAAAGGTATCTGCGATTTTGCAGAATTTTATCTGATTCGCCTACTATGCATAGATATTTAAAGCATAAAGCGTTTTAAAGTTTCAAGAAATTTGTCTTTATATTTGAAAATTGTTGTGTTGAAAGAAAAGGGAAATGCTGCCTCACCTCCATAGGTGTTGTCATTTCGATAAACAAACAATTCCAGGAAATCGCATTTGAAAAATATTCCATCACAAAGTTGACGATAATTAATA
>NC_051393.1:39346419-39348919 GCF_015228065.2 Penaeus monodon
TCATAATCATCATTATCAACATTGTCATGGCCATAATTATCTCCACAACCATCGTCATAATCCTCCTCCTCATTATCATCATTATCCTCCTCTTCCTCATCACCATGATGTTATCATCGTTATCATTATCGTATCCTCCTCCTCCCCCTCATTAACATTATCCTCATTATCATCATCATTATCCTCCTCCTCCTCCTCCTCCTCCTCCTCCTCCTAATCATCATCATCATTATGCTCTTCCTCCTCCTCCTAATCAGCATAATTATTTTCGTCCTATCATCATTCTCCTCCCCCTCCTAATCATCATCATAATTTTCCTTCTCCTCCTCTCATCATTCTTCTCCTCCTCCTTTTCCTCATCATCATCTGACCCCGATCAGAAAAAAAATCTCGATCCCGGATATTGAAAAAAAAAAAAAAAAAGCTGCCAGCCTCACCAAGAATCGCGACGTTTTCTTGGAAATCTCGACTCCCTCGCTTTCCTACCTTTCCCGTCCTGCTCCCCTCATCTCCCTACCCTTCTCTTTTTCTCCCGTGAATGGAGTTCATTGTGACAAATGTAGAAAAATGTATGAATGAGAACGAATAACTTCTCGGCGCCTGGAAGTTCCTCTCATTCATATCTTTTTCTACAACTTCTCCCCTCGCCTCCCTAACCTTCTCGTCCTTCTCCCCTCACCTTCCCCTCCTCCTTCGTCGCCTCGCAACCCTGTCTGTCCTTCCCGATAGAAGTATTTGCGTGATACAAACATAGACACACGAACACACATACACACAATAATAATAATAATAATAATAATAATAATAATGATAATGGTAGTGATGATGATGATAATGATGATGATGATGATGATGATGATGATGATGATGATGATGATGATGATGATGATGATGATAATGATAATGATCATGATAATAATAATAATAATAACAATAATGATATGATGGCAATGTGAACTATAACAATGATAATAACGTATCGATACTTTTTCATTATGCGAAATAAAATATATTCTTACTGAATTACTGTTGCCAATTTGTCTATATCAATTTTAATACAAATAATAATAATGTTATTTCGGTATCGCCACCGCCACCAGGGATTTTGGGTTTGAAGGAAACACCGAGAAAACCCAATTTTGGCTTGCCTAATTTTAATGTGAGTAGCATGACTTATATGACTTAACTTATATATGACTTAACTTATATATGACTTAAGGCTCGTGGGGTGGCTTGAGTTTATTCAGTGCTGATTGTGTGTACCGAAACTACAGCGGTCATAAAAACAATAATAATGAATATGAAAATAGTAATAATAGTAATAATAGTATTTGTAATAATAATGATAATGATAATAATTGGGATGATGATGACTAATAATGGTGGTAACAATAATTAATGATAATGATAAAAAAAGAGTTTGATACGAGAATAGATGATGGATACATAAAGACATATGAATGAAAAATGGATAAACAAATAAAGCATACCTTTTTGTCCAATTATTTTCCTTGCCTCCAGAAAGATACTTATATTAGATTCCACTGTTCTTAGAAACTGTTCCAAAAGTAATCATGCCTCCTCTCTTGTTAAATGTTATTTCTATTATTTCTCCGAAGTTGCTATTAGATTAGTTCTAGCAAGTTACTTTATCTAAATGGATGGTTAATGAAGCTTGAAATAGCATATCTTGTTATGAATAGGTAGCCAGTTACTGTGGGGTCTGGCTAATAACCTGCATGAATTGAGGGATCTCATCCTCATCTGAATACTTATCTCCCTCATTAGCATTGCTAATATGACTGTTATCATTGTCATTATTGCCATCAATTGCTATTATTATTATTGTTGTTTTGTTGTTGTTGTTATCACTGATAATATTATTATTACTGTTATTATTATTATCAGTATCATTATTATTATGAGGAGGAGGAAGGGGAAGATAGTGATGATTGTCGTTATTATTGTTGCTGCTGCTGTTGTTGTTGTTGTTGTTGTTGTTGTTGTTGTTGTTGTTGTTGTTGTTGTTGTTGTTGTTGTTGTTGTTGTTGTTGTTGTTACTATTATTATTATTATTATTATTATTATTACTACTATCATAATTATAATTATTCATTATCGTCATCATAATTATCATTACCGTCGTCATAATTATCATTACCATTATAATTATTATCATAACAATAATAATGATGATAATAGTAAAGATAATGATGAGGATAAACATCATCATCATCATTATCGTTATCATTATTACTCCAGGTATGGTTATTATTGTTAATATTATTATTATTTTTATTGTTTTGTCATCATTATTATCATTATTGTTATTATCATTATTATTTTTTCATCATTATCATCATTATTCTTATTGTTACTGCTATTATTATTATTATTATTATTATTATTATTATTACATTATCATTATTATTTTATTATTATTATTATTACCGTTATTATTATCATTATTTTTTATTTTCATTGTTACTATCTGTATCAT
>NC_051393.1:39368919-39373919 GCF_015228065.2 Penaeus monodon
CATACTCAGACATATACACACACACATTAATATATATATATATATATATATATATATATATATATATATATATATATATATATATATATATATATATGCACACACACACACACACACACACACACACACACACACACACACACACACACACACACATTCACACACACAAACAAACAAACAAATAGACAAACAAATACACACACACACACACACACACACACACACACACACACACACACACACACACACACACACACAATGCCTACAGGAACATCATAAGCAGACATTGGGCCCCACAGCGTGCTACACCCTTTCATATGGGGCAACGTCGGCAGAGGCGGTGTCCGCCGGAGACACTACCCGAAGCTCAAAATCAGGTGGACTATCCGTATAACAGCTTAGAACAACCGGCCTTTGCGGCAAGATGATCGATTACCCCTGCAATCAGGGGAACTGAATCAGTTGAGAGTTGAAGCGGGGAGCAGACCTGGCAGTGGCACGACCAGTGAGGGTGGTTACATCTATTCCTGGTTACATCTATTCCAGGGGCAGCCATAGCCATCTCCAACCGTGTCCTCACGAGATATCCGCATTGTTCTGGGAGATTTTGATATGCTATAAGGCTGTGAACGAGCTGACTACGAGATGTCTGTTGGACCTCATGGCTCGGCAGATGATTCCAGAGGATTCTTGACTCCTGGTATCAGTGCTCCAACCCACAGTGCTGGACATGGTATAAGGATATGGATACTGTGACCAAGGGGATCGACCTCATTTGCACTTGCTGGAGGTGCCGAGATCTATGGCACCAACCATAGACTGGTTGTGGCAACTCTTAGGGTCCACTTCCTTGTTCCTCCGGTGTCCAACCCGAAGGTGTTTCATATAGACAAACTGAGGGGTTGTTGCAGCCATCTCTGATTGATTTGCAATACTCTAAAACCTGATGCAAAACACTGAACACAGCTCAGGAGTCCAGTGGCGAACGCCCAAGATCAATGCTTTACATCTCACCTGTAATGCTGGTGGCCACAGATGTGTATCGCGGTGGCTCGACTGAAAAACGATCGGGATTTGCGACGTTTTTTAGGGCACTGGACTCGAATGGTGTTGAGAAGGAACAAGGAAAAGTATATCAGGAATTCTGCTGAGAAGGATAAGGGTCATTTTTTAGTAAATGACTCTCGCCCTGCCTGCCAAGCTATGAGAAAGCTGAACTTCACGCCGACAACGACACAAAAGACTGCAATCCACAGTCACATTGCTGCTACCTTTCAATGTCGCCTGAAAGAGTTAGCAGCCTGTTTTTTTGAGGCAAATCTCTACCAAAGATTCAAGGTTATCAACCCTCCTCTCCCTCATTTCTATGGCCTGCCCAAAAACCCATAAGCCAGCCGTGCCTCTACACCCCATCTTCTCTCCTACCTACTTACGTCACTCTCATGTCTGTGGTGTCTCGCCGGCGATCATGTTGAGCTTGGATGTCGACTCCCTGTCCACCAAGGTCCCGCTTGATGACATCTTCGGCCTCCTTCAGCGGAGGTTCCCCGCAGAGGATCCTCGTGTCCCTCTACCCACTGACGTCTTCCTCCAGCCGATTCATCTAATTTCTTTTCTTTTGAGTATTGCTTCTACTCTCAGACGCTCGGTGTTGCTATAGGCTCTCATCTCGCTCTATTATGAAATTAAAAATAATATTTGATGAATAAAGTATAAATGACATATTGCTGGTTTCTCATACCTTTTTTTGTCATGATTTACTAATGGAATGATGATAAAATTCATTTGTGTACTCTTTAGATCTGATCATTATCATTAGCGTTCTCATCATCTGAATATTCTTTTATTTTACTGAAAGTAAAATAAAAGATTTGACTCCTCTGATTTATGCCTACCTAGGCTAAAAGGACTGGGTGGCCAAGCCAGCCCAAGTCAGTGCCGGGTAAATAGAGATGGCGACTCGATAAAAACACCGGGCGGAAGGCAATGGCAAACCACCGCTCTAAATTGCCAAGAAAAATCATGGAAGCCCATGATCGCCAAGGCCGCGGTGGCCGACTGGTTAGAGCGTCGGACTCAAGACTGCCACGACGACAATTTGAGTTCGAGGGTTCGAGCCACCGGCCGGCGCGTTGTTCCCTTGGGCAAGGAACTTCACCTCGATTGCCTACCTAGCCACTGGGTGGCCAAACCAGCCTAAAGTCAGTGCTGGTCCCAAGCCCGGATAAAATAGAGAGAATGATTACCTAAAAAAAAAAAAAAAAAAGGTAACACCGGCACTCTCCGTGGAAAGGAACTGGGGACCCTACCACGTACTCACTCCAAGAGCATCACAACATGAAAACTACAATTAAGTATCATGCTGTGACCACGGCGGCTCAGACATGAACCTACCGTTAAAAGAAGAAGAGGCTAGCGAAAACTTTACAATAGCTCATGTCCTTTTCATTAATCATGTTTTGTTTCCTGTAAATATGTATTTACATGTCTAACTCTAGCACATTAGATTATTTCCCCTAAGAAAAATCACATTTGCATACATCTGAAGTATTTCTGAATCTGAAATAAATTACTGAGCGCAAATAAACGATGTAAACAAACAAATGGCATTGTGCCACATGTTCACTTATATTATTTGATGCATGTCAGGTTTCATTTAAAATTAACGTGTCCATGACTGCACTATTATAATAATTTATTAAACTATATATACGCCATTTTGAGTAATATAAACGTATTAATTTCATCTATCTGTGTGATGATATTTTTATGTGTGGCACCTGCCTGAAACACTTGAGAGTCTCAAATTTTAGTCTCAGATTTGTTCGTCTCTACTAAAAATGTCCACTGAGCACACCCAACACTGCACTGAACATTACAGGCACTGGGCAACACTACACAATAGCACCACAATTCACTGCATTAATGAAAACACTCCTGAGCAGGTTAATTATTTGAACGAGGGTGGAGGAGATGCAGGGTGGGCGTCAGAACTGAATCCGTAGGATCCCTGCACCATGTTCGTCTACTCGCTGTGCCATGCTCGATGTCTATGCATGGTGTTTCTCTACAATACTTGAGGGCGAATAAAACACTGATGGAAACTAAAGTAGGTTCATTGGAGATCAGCTCTGACAAAAATAGAAGAGAGTTCTTTATGGTCCTCTGCCCCACACGCCAGGCTCTGCCCAAGACGTGTGACTAAAGAGACAAAATAAAATATTGTACTCTACAAATCATACAGAGAATATCAGTCTTTTACATAGGTGATATGCTACACAACAATATAAACTAAACATAAGCTTCTATATTTCATATGGCGTAACATATCACACAAAAGGCAGCATATATGATATAATTGCATAATTGTCACAATATACGTACGACAATACTATCATCATATCCCGTATATAATGACATTATAATATGACACTCACAACTCATTTCATTATCACAACCCACAAGAATTGTACGAGAACGTGGATACCGCTCGTGGTCTACACTAGCCCTCCCTCTACCTCAAAATGGGGCCCCTATGCTGTGCCTTGTGTTTCCTATGATAAGCAGTACTCTGCCGAAATAGGCACCAGTCTCACTAAGTGTCTGTCTCATCATATATACACTCTCTCCTTGGGGAAACTACAACAACGCCTTCTTCTGCCATTAGCAGGACACAGACCATCAGATGGACTGGTCATCTGGGTGAATTGTCTTCCTTTCCGCTGGTGGAATCATCCCTCATCAAGCTGCTGCCTAACTTCAACTTGAACAGTGGCTTTTCTCCTACCGATGGTCTCCTCACTTTCCACATCCTGCGCTGTCTTACTTATGCTGGCCAGCCTTCGCATTGACCGCCTGATCCTTCGACCTGGTCTGACCTCCTTTCGCTTCAGTTCACCTGTCCTCACCTGCCCCGTGTTACCGCGTTACCTCTCCTTTCTCTCTGTTATACTCCCTCCTCTCACTTTCTTCTTCAGACCTGAATGTGGAATTTCGGAGGATTACGAAACTGTCGTCTCACTTTAACAAATCTTGAAACTTTATCTCCCATCACTCTATTAGTATCTCTTTTTGGAAGCTACGTAAGCCATTTCATCTTACATGTCGTATTCGTTATCGTTGACTTTGTAGTAGGATTTTTAAATTAACTGATTAAATTAGCAGAAGACATGCTACATCATATTCCTCATTATGGAACATTCTCTGACCGCAGTAGGGCTACAATCAATATATAGATACTTTTTATCATTGTGTGTGTGTGTGTGTGTGTGTGTGTGTGTGTGTGTGTGTGTGTATGTGTGTGTGTGTGTGTGTGTGTGTGTGTGTATGTGTGTGTGTGTGTGTGTGTGCAGCGCCTATGGAAAGTCAATACTTGGTGATGACTAAAAAAACATTATGTACGATTCGTTTCGGTTAATCTGAATGCCTTTTATCATGTACTAAAATCTGGCCATAGTTTTCGCTATTATTAATCCTTTGAGGAGTCATCCACATTCGAACAGCCGAGTGAGAAAATATGTTTGCCTGTTTCAACTCGAGCAACTGCTAGCTGAGTGATTCTGTAGTGGACTGTCGGGTAGTAATGAAAGTTTTAAACACAACTTTATGGATTTCTCCTTCGGCAGCCTGACCTCATATGCAAGACGAAATGTGTCCCTTCAGAGAAAAAAAAAACGGTGCATCACTCCAGATTTAAGTATAGACATGCTAACTCTCCTGCCTTTAATGCAAGCTGCATGGATGGACGGAGCTAGTTGGACACAGACTGTCGAGGAGGCGAAGACACCATCCGCTCTTACGGAGCGGGGATTTTTAGTTTACGTTTATATATTTTTTCTCCTGTTATTTTATCTTTTCGTGTTATTTTATGGAAGCCTATTAGAATTAATTATGAGAGCACCTCTCGATGTAATGCCACGTTTATCACCACGTGGGAGCGCCAGCGTTAAGGGCCGTAGGCTTGAGGAAACCAAAACGAAAGAAACTAATTTAGTTATAGC
>NC_051393.1:39388919-39391419 GCF_015228065.2 Penaeus monodon
AAGTGAATTTATGGAAGCTGTCCTACATTTCATCTCTATCTCTCTCGACGTCCGCGTCCGATCGCTTTCGTGGGCTGTGAGACGTGTGCTATTAACGGTCGTCCTTCCGTCGTTTTGTTCCGCGTCGCTCCGGTAATACGTTTATCTTGTATTCGCCTAATATACGTTAGATGCCAAAATGCAACATACGAAGGAGAGAGAGAGAGAGAGAGAGAGAGAGAGAGAGAGAGAGAGAGAGAGAGAGAGAGAGAGAGAGAGAGAGAGAGAGAGAGAGAGAGAGAGAGAGAGGAGAGGAAGAGAGAGAGAGAGAGAGAGAGAGAGAGAAGAGAGAGAGGGGAGAGAGAGAGAGAAGAGAAGAGAGGAGAGAGAAGAGAGAGAGAGAGAGAGAGAGAGAGAGAGAGAGAGAGAGAGAGAGAGAGAGAGAGAGAGAGAGAGAGAGAGAGAGAGAGAGAGAGAGAGAGAGAGAGACAGACAGACAGACAGACAGACAGACAGACAGAGACAGAGAGAGGGGGGAGGGGAGACAGAGACAGAGACAGAGACAGAGAGAAACAGAGACTTAGACTGAGACTGAGATTGAGACTGAGAGAGAGAGAGAGAGAGAGAGAAGAGAGAGAGAGAGAGAGAGAGAGAGAGAGAGAGAGAGAGAGAGAGAAGAGAGAGAAGAGAGAGAGAGAGAGAGAGAGAGAGAGAGAGAGAGAGAGAGAGAGAGAGAGAGAGAGAGAGAGAGAGAGAGAGAGAGAGAGAGAGAGAGAGTAACAGAGACAGAAACAGTGACAGACACAGACTCAGGCAGAAAGCCCGACGATACATACAGACAGACAAACAGATAGAGAAAACGAAGAGAAAGAGTGAGAGAAGAGAGAAAAAGAAAGAGAGAGAAATAGGAAAGCACACTGCGTATTAATTCCTCTTCTCACCACACAGACACACAGCCTCCTCTCCCCCCTACCCCGACAGAGACGTGTTTAATGTCGCGTCCCTTTATAGATATGGGTATTCGAGGATGTCGCCATCCAGTGGGTGAATTCGCCCGTTAATATTCACATTCAGTATATCGATGTGTTATCAGGCCTTTTTTTACAATTGTTTTTGTAATTCTCAATGGTAGTGCCTTTTCCTACCATCCAAATAAACAATAGTAGGTGTAAAAATTATATAATCGTCGTTACTGGTATATTTTTTCTTATACACACACACACACACACACACACACACACACACACACACACACACACACACACACACACACACACACACACACACACACACACACACACACAACACACAGACACACACACACAAATACACACACATACACACACATACACACACACACACATATATGTATGTATGTATGCATGTATTTATATATATCATACGTGTGAACAAAAAAATATTATCCTTTTTTATATTATTATAAAAATCATTGTTAATATTACTATTAATGTTATAATTATTTTTGTTTATTACCATTATTATTATTATTATTATTATTATTATTATTATTATTATTATTATTATTATTATTATTATTATTATTATTATTGTTATTATAACTATTATTATTATTATTATTATTATTATTATTATTATTATTATTATTATTATTATTATTATCATTATCATTATTATTATTATTATTATTATTATTATTATTATTATTATTATTTTTGTTATTAATATTATTATTATTATTATTATTATCATTATTATTATCATTATTATTATTGTTTTTGTTGTTGATGTTGTTATTATTATTATTATTATTATTATTATTATTATTATTATTATTATCATTATTATTATTACTATTATTATTATCATTATTATTATTACTATTATTATTATTATTATTATTATTATTATTATTATCATTATTATGGTTATTATTATTATTATTATTATTATTATTATCATTATTATGGTTATTATAATTATAATTATTATTATTATTATTATTATTATTATTATTACTATCATCATCATTATCATTATCATCATCATCGTCATCATCTTTACCATCATCTTTCTTATTATTATTCTTACTATCATTATCATTATCATCATTATTTTTATCACCATTCTTGTTGTTTACTACTTCTACTACCAGTATTATTGTTGTCACCATTAACATATTAATTGTATCATCATTATGAAAAAAAATCTATATTATCATGAATTGCATCTTTTTATCCTTCAAATGGTTACTATCAACGTTGGTATCATTTTATGATTATCGTTATTGCTGTGTATATCATCAATATTATCATCATTAATATCTGTATCATTAATACCACATTCTTTAAAGCTAGCGCCGTTATTAAAACTATTACCAATAGAATTGTTATCGCTATGCTCCTGATCATTAACACAACTAACGAGATGCAAGCCAAACCGAGGGTACAAACACGTCTTCCTCAGCGTGGTAGGGATTTCATAACGCACCTCCATCGCCTTATAATGATGTGCGCTCCGCCAGTTTTCCCTCGGCTTCCCC
>NC_051393.1:39408919-39413919 GCF_015228065.2 Penaeus monodon
AGTAAAATGGCCCTGAAAGTATTATGGGCGAGACTCCCAGGAGGTACGGATCCTCGAGTTGAGGGAAGGAAACTAAGTATTGACTTAGTTTAAAATCATGGAATGGCACACTGGCGGTACGGATCCTCAAGCAGTGTTCCTTCTGTGTGAAGTGGTCCTTTTATACTCTGACACTTTGAGTTCACAAAGTGCTGCTTTGGGACAGAAAGAGTGCACCCCACAGATGATGATGTAGCGTGTCACACGCCAAAGTCTAAAAGAGACCAGGTGTCTCCTACACACAACCACTAAATACTTAGCTTTGCGGAGACAAACTCGGCAAATCCTGGCGCGAAGCGAGTAAATCCACAAGTAATCCAAAGCGAGCACACGAAACACCGAGAACGGGACCACAGTACACACAGAAGTCAGGACCGAACTGTCTTCCCCTACAAAACTAGGGTATTTATACCCGAAAAAGACCCTCAGGCCATGCCCCAGGCATGGCGCGAAAAGAAGAAGATATGCAAAATAAGTGTTGGACTACCAACCCGATAGTCCGGAAGTCCAAACAAGCCAAAGACCCAAACAATCATGAAAAGAGAGGGAGAGAAAAACACTATCTAACGACCATTACTCCCTTCAGGGGCTATTGTGACACTTTGGAAGGAAAGGATACCTAGGAAAACTGGTAATGTACAATTTACGCGAAAACTGTACATTTCGGGCTGTAACTATCTACGGTATGGGACTTGGAGAATAAATAAATCTTTATTTTTTTCGGAGACTTCAATGCCATCCAAGTAACGAGACTTGGTTTAAAATACGTTCTTTGGTTATTTTTTTTAACCATGTTCATATTATTTCTTAACGCCGTCTTTGGCGGCTCGTATTTCATTGGCCACGGCTTATGAAGTCGCACTCGAGTCAAGTGAGCGAGGCGCAAAATGGCGGGTGAAGCACCAGCCTCGTGCGGGTGCACAGCGAGTGCGCCCGCCTCGTTGGTGGAAGCGGAGCCCGGGACGTCTCATCCAAGTCAATGGCAGCATCGCAGAGTTCCCCACGTCCTTTGTTCCGTGTAGAGGAGGCAGGCATGTGGCATGGTAAAGACTCGGCCCCACTCGACGCCCGAGGACGATGTCAGTCCAGGCGAGATCGACCTTAGAGTTGGCGAGTGCGCAGCCGTACACTACAAGATTCACCTACGGGCCCCAAGGAAGGCAAACCATGAAGGGGAAACCTTCCCGCAACATCCACAAAAAACAACCTTCACGTACTGCCTCACAGCACTGAAAGTATGACACTGTTAACAATAATGTATAAAAAGTCACTGTTCCTATCGAGAACTTGCTCCTCAAAACGTGTAAATCCTTGACATCCTGGCAAGGTCGCCACATGTAAATACCAAGATCTTTTCGTTTCATTGAGGATTTACCAATTCTGAGGAATTACAAGTAAACAAATAGAACAATCGACAAGTTTATTCATGGATATAAATATAACTATAAAGTTTTCAAAAAATCTTAATGTCTTTTTTCCAGTCACCTTCTCATGCGCTTTTAGTTCACTTTAGGTTCTTTAGTTTATAAGAATATAAGTAAATGAAGATAAGACACTAATCACATTCACTGCATGACCGAGGCGTACTCTTGAAGCGGCTACGTGGATTTTCGATGGTCCTATTATCTTCATATAAAAAATAAAGAAGCCTCCGTGCCTGGCCCTCGGCACAATTAGGTTCTGCAGCCTGTCTGGCGAAAATATAAAATTGTTCATATACATTGCACAATTAAGAACAGATTCTTAGCAAAGAAATACAACAAAGTTCCCAAAACTTGGATGGGGAGAGAACCTCACCTTACGGCTATGGTCGAGTTGAGTGAGGACCCCCGTGCCCTGAACCCAACAAGCAAACTCAGGATTGAACCTGGATTCGAACCTTGATTCGACCACCGAACCTGGATTCGACCTCCGAACCCATAGCGAAACATCACGCATGTAGCCGAAACAATTCAATAAAGGATAAGAACCGCACATTCACAATGGTAATAACAGTAACGATAATAATGATATCTATAATGATCATGAAAATAATGAAGATGATAATAACAATATTAATAAAAAAAAAAGATAATACTAATATCAGCAATAGTAATTATCATAATAATAAGAATGTTAACCAAATAATAAAAACGATAATAATGATGATATGCAATAACAGTAATAATTCTAAATGACAATGATAACGGTAATGATAATCAAAGTAAATATAATACTCCTAACAGTAATGATTATAATAATAATAATAATAATAATAATAATAATAGTAATAATAATAATAATAATAATAATAATAAATATATATATAATAATAATAACAATAATAATAATAATAATAATAATAATAATAATAATAATAACAATAATATAATCAATATTACTGATAATAATGACAATGATGGCAATACTGAATAAATACTCGTGGTGGAAATTAAAAAAGTAACATAATGTAGACGTTTTGTTAAGATTTTTCTGGAACATAATTCCTCGCGAACATTTATCAGAACAGCATTTTAAGAAACTTTTAAGAAATCTCCTCCTATTGATCATGCTTTACATAAACACACACACACGCGCGCGAGCGCAACACACACACACACACCCACACACACACACACACACACACACACACACACACACACACACACACACACACACACACACACACATGTATGTATGTATATATACATATACATACATACACACATACATACATATATATATATATATATATATATATATATATATATATATATATTAAAATATTTATATATATATATATATATATATATATATATATATATATATATATGCATATATATGTATAAACATTCTTATATATACATACATATATATATATGCATACATGCACACACACACACACACACACACAGAAACACACATACAAACACACACACGCGCGCGCGCACAAACTACACACGCACACACACACACACACAACAAACACACACACACACGCGCGCGCACATACATGCACACGCACGCACGCACGCACGCCACACACCCCACCACACACACACACACACCCCACACACACACACACACACACACACACACACACACACACACACACACTCACACATACACACACACACACACATATATGTACAAACACATATACATGCAAATACACACGCACACACACCTACACACATTCACGCACGCACGCAAAGCATAAAGTCCCCCGGCGCTTCTTCGAAAAGCGTCATCTCGTGAGTAATCCATCGATGGCGTCTCAGGAGGTAGTTTATTCCACGTACTGCAAGGTTACCCCATCCGCTTACGTGGACCTTGAGTTGGGCGGACGGAAGAGTTATAGTTTCAAGTTGACAATGGATTTCACTAATCTTGCATTTCCGTTGAACAGCTGAAGATCTGAGGCAAAACGGACGAGATTTATAGGAGGGATAATGAAGTTTTCGTGCGTCTGGATCTGAAAGTCAGAGGCACAATTTACTCGCGCGTTTTTTCAGTTGAAAACTATGACGAAAACTTTCTGGGTCTGGACATTCTGTAATCGTTTACTTCTAGCATCAACGTGAAGGAAAAACCCCCTCACCTTCCGTGACTATAAACATATAACTAGCGACATCAATCCCTGTATATGGATGTGCTTGTTGCATTTCAACCCGTGCGATCATCCCTTGATACAGGTTTGTCAGAGCACATTGTGGGCACCTTAGAGATGGCGCAAAGTCTGAATTTGCTCACTGAGGATGTCTCCGACAGGAAGATTACAATGATGGAACGCGTTGATAGTCTGGGGAAAATACTGTACTAATGTCATGATGTACGCATGCAGGTAGACCGTCAAATCTGGGTAATGGCTCGTTACTAAGTGAGTGAAAGCTCGTACGAAGAGGAGTACGTGTTAGTGGGCATAAGGGCGATGCGACAAGCGGTAAGAAACTTGTACCACGACGGTACGTACGAAGTCCTTCAATCGGGAGATTTCGACTTACAGCAATATAAGCGTGGGGATGAGAAGAGGCAATTATTGATAACGAATGCGAAATAGCGCATAAATCCTATTAAATATACCGTGCAGAAAAGGAGTCCTAAAAGAGCGACCAAAACTAATTAAACTGACGTCCTCGTTGCATTTAAGTCTCATCTGCTGAAACTGGTTGCTTTTACAATAATAATATAATAATTTATAATATTAATAGTAATAATAATAATAATAATAATAATAATAATAATAACAATAATAATAATGACAATAATGATGGTAATAACAGTAACGATAATAATGATATCTATAATGATCATGAAAAAAATTACAATAATAATAACAATATTAATAAAAAAATATATATATTACTACTATCAGTAATAGTAATTATCATAATAATAAGAAGAGTGTTAACCAAATAATCATAATGATAATAATGATATACGATAATAATAATAATTCCAACTGACAATGATAACGGTAATGATAATAATTGTAATTATAATACTCCTAATAGTAATGATGATAATGAATTGATAATAATGATAATAATAATAATAATAATAATAATAATAATAATAATAATAATAATAATAATGACAGTAATGATGAAAAGGTAATTATTGTGATAATAGTAACAATAAGAAGAACAAAAATGATAATGACAATAATATATAATAACAATTTTTTTTTAAAAATTTTCAGCATTAATAAAGATATTGATGATAGTAATATCAATAAGGGACTATAATAATAATAATATAATAATGATAATGATAATTATAATGATAATAATAATGATAATAATAATAATAATAATAATAATAATAATAATTATAAAAATAAAAACCCAATGATAATAATATAATAATAATAATGATAATGATTATAACAACGATAATAATGATAACAGCAACAACAAAAAAACCCAAAAAAAAAAAAAAAGAAGAAAACTATAAAGGTTAATAAAGATGATGATGATGAT
>NC_051393.1:39438919-39441419 GCF_015228065.2 Penaeus monodon
TGCATGATGATGATGATGATAGTAATGCAGTAATATTTTTGATAGAAATAATGATACGGGTGCTAGTGCAGTCACTATAACTACTGCTACTATTACTAAGAAGTAATAATACAAGCAGCAGCGGTAGTAGTGGTGGTAGTACACTAATAATGGTGGTAGTAGTAATAGCAGCATTTGTAATAGTAGCGTAGTAACTGAACTAATAGCCGTATCATTATTTCTAGCATAAATATCATTATCACCACCATTATTATCATTATTACTTACTTCTCATTTTCATAACATTATTATCATCTTATCGTTATAATAATCATTATCAAGTCGCTTTTGTTGTTTTCCTTGTCGTTGTTATCATCATCGTTATTATCATTATTGTTATCATTATTATTATCATTTTTATTATTATTGTTATCTTATTATTATTATTATCATCATTATTATCATTACTATTATTGTTATTATTATTATTATTATTATTATTATTATCATTATTATTATTATTATTATTATTATTATTACTTTTATCAGTAGAAGTAATAGTAACCATCATCATCATCATCAAAAGCAGCAGCAGCATTATCATTATAATCATCCTTTTATTTTCCTTTTCGTTATCATAATTTTCTTCCTCCTCATTATTATTATCTGCAACATCGGGATAATCATCAGTAGAAATGTTAGCCTTATTTTTTTATAATTACTGTAATAAAAGATATGTAAGATTATCCTACGTATTGAAATTAATTTTCCTCCCGCGTGTAATGGTCGTTTATCAGCGGGAACAATACACGAAAATTATCAAATTAATATAGTTGAATCCGACCTCTATCTTTGTGCACGACCAAATTAGTTCCCAAGTTGTAACGAGCAATGGCATTCGTGTCTGGAGCACCCAATTAGTCCCACTGGCTTGAAAGGATTCTACCACGGAGTAAAATCCCCTACGAACATGATAGATAGCCTCCACATACACAGAGTTTCATCTGCATCTTCTGCCAGCCAAGGTTCTGCTGATCACGAAAACCTGGTGTACGAGCGGACAAGTTTATTTTGCAAGTCACGTCTCAGTCATCGTTTTTTTCTTCCTGATTAATAAGTTTCGTTAGCTGGGGAGCGTGTGCAAGGGCCATTAGCTAAACAAGAAATAAAAAGAGAAGAAAAAAAGGAGCCAACGAAAGGGTAGGAGTGAAAAGGAAGAAGTAAAAAAAGAAAATGATGGTATTTGCTGTCACGTAAAAGTGTTTTGGGGGAGTAAGATTAAAAACTTTCTTGGCTGCTATGAGCATTTAAGGGTTTTAAAAAAAATTTTTATACAGTGAAAATGATATATTTAAAATGATAAAAAACATATAACAGTTTTAATGTTTTTAAGTAAATACCCCCTTTTTTATAAAATTAACATATATCCATTTTTAAAATTTATTAAAATTATATAATAAAAATTTATGTATATAAAAATTATAATGTATGAAATATATATTTTTTTAATAGTTATATATATTTTATTTATGATGTCCCCCAAAAAATCCGCATTATATAAAATATACAATATAAAAATTTTATAATATAAAATTTTTTATATATTTATATAAAATATATCATAATTATATAATATATATAGATATAAAAAACCATAAAATTAATAATATAATAAATAGTAAAATAATACTTTATATAATTTACTTATATATATATTTTATATATATATATAATATTATATTTTATTTTATATACTTAAAATTAAACATATGCATAAAAACCAACCTGATTTTTTTTACTATAAAATTATATAAAAATATAAAATTTTATATATAAATATATATTTATATTATATAATAAATATAATTATGTTTATGATAAAATTTACAACATACACCAGACACACCCCCACCCCCACCACACACACCCCCCCACACACACCCACACACACAAAACCCACACAACAAAATTTTATATATTTTATAAATATATATATATTAAAAATATTATTATTTTAAATATATAAAATTTTATATATATATTTATATAAAAATATTATATTAAAAATATACTATATATATATATATAATAAATGAAAAATATACACACCCCAAACACCCCAATAGTTATGAAATCCCTATTTTATATTTAATAAAAATCAAATATTATAAATTATTTTAATATCTATTATATATAATAAAATATAAAATAAACACAAAATATTTTTAAATGGTATAAATATATAAGATAGTAGAGAAAGGGGAGGGGCGGATAGATAGTGGGTAAAAATTTTGGGTTTGGGAAAAGATGGGATGGGAAGATAAAAATTTAGCTATTAAATATATATTCCCCTTTTCAATTTATATGCATTTATATATATATATAAAATTTTACATTTTAAAAAATAAAACCTAAAATATGTAAAAATTATATATAATTATAAAATAAAAAATATATATATAAAAATATATTAAAAACTATAACCTAATATAACACAGAATTATACCAATAATAAAATTTT
>NC_051393.1:39476419-39478919 GCF_015228065.2 Penaeus monodon
TTGGTTGGAGATATTTCTAATATTTTCTGGTAGTTGGTTCCAGATCACCAGTCCTCGGATTTGCATATTTCTTGCCCCGGTTTCTGTGTTCGATCTTCTGATATATAGGGAGTTATTTTGCCTTGTATGGACACCTGTTATGTTACCTGTTGTTTGTATAGGTAATAGCCAGTTTGGGTAATTTCCTTGTATGATTTTATGGATTAGAATACATGTGTTATAGGTGTATTTCTGATGTACTTTTAGCCATTTTAGTTTGTTTATATGTGGTGTGATGTGGTCATATTTATTTACATTTCCTAGTGCTACTCTTGCCGCGAAGTTCTGTAGTTTTTGGGTCCTTTGTATTTGTGTTTTGTTTGTGGAGCCCCAGATGTTAAGACAGTAATTAATGATACTAAGTGCTAGTGTTTGTATAACAGCAATTCTTGTTTCTGTGGGTATTTTATTTTTGATGTGATTTAAGTATATCAGAGTGCCCATTACTTTTCTGTAGATGTGATCAATGTGTGTCTCAAATGTCATGTATCTGTCTACGTACCCCTAGATTTTTTACTGTTGTGTTGGGTTTGATGCAGCAACCTTGGAAGTCTATAACTGTGTCTGTGGGTATTTTTGCTATGTTCTGACGGCTGCCTATAAAAATACATTGTGTTTTTGTGGATTTAGTTTCAGGCCATTCATATCGAAGTATTTTTTTGCTTCTGTTAGGGTTTGTTTGGTTTTTCCTATCAATTCATTTAGGTTGTTAACAGAGGCAGCGTGAAGGAATTGAGAGTCGTCGGCATACTGAATAAGAAGACAGTTTCTTACAATTGATGACAGATCATTAATGAATATAATAAATAAGATTGGGCCTAGGATGGATCCTTGTGGAACACCGAACGAAATTGGTTGCTTTGATGATACTTTTTCATGGATTTTGACTGATTGTGTTCTTGCAGACAGGTAACTTTTGAACCAAAAATGATCAATTTCGTGATTTGTTAGTTTCTTTACAAGTAATTCATGGCTGACACTGTCAAAGGCCTTCGATAAATCACACAGAGTGAGCAAATTGATCTGGTTGTTGTCTATATTTTTATGAATTTAATTTGTGACTTAATAATGCTGTTTTGGTTGAAAGTTTACTCCTAAACCGTGTTGCGTGTTAGATATAAGGTTATTCGCTTCCAAAAATGATGTTAATTGGTTTGCAACTATTTTCTCGAGAACTTTAGATATTACTGGTAGTATAATGATGGGTCGATAATTATTAATTTCGTCTCTGTCACCGGATTTGAAATATGTTATGATACCATGTTTCCAGAGTGAAGGATAAACACCGGTGACTATTGATGTATTAATAATGACTGTCAAATAGTATGCAATTGCTGGTAAACTATCAATTATGAACGATGTGCAATGCCATCCGCTCCCACGGAGTTCGTCTTTCTTAAGTGTTTTATTGTCAGAATAATTGTTTCTACTCCTACTGGCTGCGGTCTGAAAAAGTTTGTTGTAGGCCTCGTTTCATTTATGTTGTGTTGATATGTAGGGGCGATTGTCTGTTCATAAGTGCGTCTACCGATTTCTGCAAAGAAGTTATTAAAGTGTTCTATGTTGTTTATGGAAATGTCTGTATTTTGTTTCTCCTTAGGTACAAGTGTATTTACTAGTTTCCATGTTTCGGCAGAATCGTTTCTACATTCATTGAATTTACTTTTAAAGTAATTTGTTTTCGCACAAAGGAGGAGTGTTTTCACATTCCTCTTCTTATGTTTGTATTCAGCCTGCAAGGCGGTGTCATATCTGTTTATTTTGAGAGCTTTATGAGTATTATTTCTATCATTTATGGCCCTCTTAATGTTGTCATTTATCCAAGGGGCGGGAGGACGTCTAACTGTTTTTGTTTTAAAAGGTGCGGAGGCATCGATGCCGTTTTTTATCACATGTGTTAGAATATTTACTTGTCTGTTCACGTCATCTGTTGTTAAGATCCCCTGAGAGTAATGATTTGTTGGCAATAATATGTTGGCAGAGTAACTGAGGATTGCATTGTGTTAAGTCGCGAGAGGTTTTAGTGACTGGTTTTCGCTTTGGTTTTTCTACATTTATGGTCAAGGTTTAAAAGCTCGTGATCTGCAATGTGGCATGGGACAGCGTCTGTGTGAAGTATGATATCGGGTCTGTTTGTTATTATAACATCTAATATGGATGAGGTGTTTTCTGTAATCCTTGTAGGTTTCTTTATAAGTTGTTCTAGTTTATTTTTATTGATTATCCCATGTAACTTTGCATTTGGTTTATTTAGATCGTCATTTAAGTCACCTAAGATAAAAGAGGTTTTCTCTTTAGTGACATTTCTCTGTAAATATTTCCAAGATAATCAAAAGATTCTATGGTGGCATGAGGGTGTCTGTAGATTGTGCCGACGAGGAAGGAAGGGCACATACTGCTTTGTACGGTTACCCAGATGTCCTCTACAGCTGTATGATTTACAATTGTAGAGGACATCTTA
>NC_051393.1:39488919-39493919 GCF_015228065.2 Penaeus monodon
AGAGTTGACGGGAATGAAACCTTCATCATCTTGATGGGGCTACGGCTGCTCTTTCATTTGTTGCCGTGTTTCCGCTCGATCCGCGTAGTTGTTGATGACGAGTTGTGGCGCTTGTGGAGTTGGAGGGGTAGTAGGGGGGGGGCAGGTACTCGAGGCACGTGGTGGTGTGTCGCATCTTCCCATAGGCGGTTTGGTGGTAGATGTTTTTGCTTGTTTGTCCATTTACTGTTTCTGCCGTAGCTTCTTCTAGGTGTAACTTGTGTAGAAGCTTCGTTCCTCATCCCGGTTGCAGACGTCTCAGCGTTGTTATTGGGTCCGGACGAGGGGTGGCTGGCGCGTCAGCAAGGTGCTGGGTCGGAGTGGGTAGAGAGGGAGAGGGTAGAGGGGACGGTGTGTCGGGGAAGGGTGATGGTGGTGGAGGGGAGCTGGGAGAGGCGTTGCTCGTGGGTACTGCCGAGGAAGGTGTAGGAGTGTGATTGCGTGTGTTTTCATTTTATGGCGTAGTGGTAGAGGACTTTCTGACAGGGGGAGGGGATGCGAAAGGGAAGGATTGGTAGGCAGATTGATCGTGGGCATTTCTGCGGCAGAGAAGGCATCGCACCTTGGCTAATTACACTGTTTATTGCAGATTGTTGTTCGGAGAACATTCCAATCAGCAAATTAATTTTATTTTGAATAAGATTTTGATTGATGAAGGAGGGTTCATGTTGTGTTTGTGTGTCTTGGTGTTTTAATTTTTGAAAGATTTTCACAAAAAGTGCACTAATACCTGTTTTCTTTGGAGGCGGAGACCAATCAGTAGCGGGAGTGTCTGTCGTTGTTGTAGCAACCACTATGTTGTCCTTTTTTAAGCACTGATCGATCATGGTATGCATTGTGAAGTTTGTCATCCTTTTAATGTCTTTAGTTATATTTCTTGTCCTTCTAGAATCTAATATATGTAGAATGATGTTGTAGTTGTTGTCGATCTCATCCGGGTTGTACAGTCTCCTGATCTGATCACATGAAACCATCCGAGCCCAGGATTTTTTTTGTTGCAATAAATCATAGGATTGTGTTCAGCACTATGGTTATGCTGCCTACCTGATAGACGGCCTTCTGTCTGCACTGCATTCACTGTTTCTATTTATCTGATTTGTTTCTTCGTTGTCCTCACTGTTATCACTGTATTTGCTGGTTTCGTTATTTCTGATCGGGCTGCTGTGATTGTCGGGGTTGCTGAGTCGCCCTTTGCCCTGGGCGGGGGACAGCCTTGACCCTGGCTGCCGTGATGCACTATAAAGGGGACAAAAAGGATCTAAAGAATAATCGACCCATGACGTCCTGTCATCCACAAACTATTCAAAAAAGTCACCAAACTCACATCTCTGACACTCTAAACTCCAGCCAGTCCAGAGAACAGGCAGACATTCGCAGAGGATTCTCAACAACAGACCACATCCACACTCTAACCCAAATAAGAGAGAAAATAAATAGATATAGGAAATCCCTATGTATATCATTCACAGATCATGAAAAGGCATTTGAATCTGTACAAATAAAAGCGGTATTGGAAGCTATTCGTAAACAAGGAGTAGAGGAAGATATTTCAAAGTACCGGAAGATAATATATACGAAGATGGAACAGCAGCCATCAAGCTCTACACAGAAACCGATAAAATACCAATTTAAAATGTTGTCAGACAGGGAGACACCATCTCACCAACACTGTTTACAGCTTGCTTTGAGTAATTATTCACGAAGATAGAATGGAGCGGAAAGGGGAGCAATTCTCTAACCTCTCAGTTATGTCATATGGGCAAGAAAAATGGACTACCACCAAGAGAGGAAACTGGTAAGTGCCTTGGCTGATGATGATGATGAATGATAATATGTATATGTATAAGTATATAGTATCTATATATGTATATGTATGTGTATATATGTATATGTATGTGTGTGATATATATATATATATATATATATATATATATATTTATATACATATATATTTATTTATATATATATTTATATATACATATATATTTATTTATATATACATTTATATAATATATATATATATATATATATATATATATATATATATATATTATATATATATATATAATATATATATATATGCGCGTGTGCATATATATATATATATATATATATATATATATATAAATATATGTGTGTGTGTGTGTGTGTGTGTGTGTGTGTGTGTGTGTGTGTGTGTGTGCGCACACGCACACACACACACACTGACACACTCCAGTTGCACTCGCATTTAACTTCGTATGGCACTGTAGTGTACCGATCCTTAAGACATTTAAATTTCCATTATTCGTGTCTCAGCTGTGAACATGTGTACATCAGTAGCGCTCACTGCCACCACCCGTTTAATACGTACGGGAACGAGGTGTATTTTGGGAGAAGTCAATGTGTAATTAAGTGTCGTGGAAATGAGGGACAAGACATGTTCAAATCTTGGAGTGTTGTAGTGCAAAATGTAACCACCGACATAAAAGAATGGTGAGACGTGACCTGAGCGTGGAGGCGAGCACGGGGATTTCACCACGTGTAAAGGATTTAGGATAAGGCCATTTAGGAATTAACAGTTTATTCTCTTGCAGGTCAATCAGCAAAGCTCATCCGCTTCTACTTCCCTTACAGGTCAATCAGCAAAGCTCATCAGTTTTAATTCTCTTACAGGTCAATCAGAAAGCTCATCCGTTTTTAATTCCCTTACAGGTCAATCGGCAAAGCTCATCCGTTTTTAATTCCCTTACAGGTCAATCAGCAGAGCTCATCTTAAAATTTGCTAAGAATAAGTAAACAAACATCAGAGAACCTGATTTTTTATTATAAAACAAAGGTTTAAAAAGTTAATAAGAACAAGAACCAGATCCTTTTAAGACTTAAAATTTATGAAAAATTGAAGCCATTATGCCAGAATAAAAGAGCACCAGCTTATTGTTCACTCGCACGAGCATATATTTGTCTACATGAATGCTCGAAGGTGCGCTGTAATCAGATCCCGTACGATCCGAACAAAAAGGGACACACACAAAAACAGAGGACAGCCCAGCCCAGGGTGCCTCCTGCCTCAGCCTGCACCATCTACTGCCCGAGAAGGTGAGAACCGCCTAATTATACACCTGTGCTCCCAAGAAGCACAGGTAGCAAGGTGCGAATCTTTGTATGCTAGAATCTTATTTTTCTCCTTGGCCAGGCAAACCCTAACGATTAGGTGGGAAAATATCCCTTAAAAGATAAGTTTGTTTTAAAAAATGAATTTACTTATAAAAAATGCTAATAACTTTGAAAAAATAAAATACTAATTAAAAGAAAACTTGAAGCTATAACTAAATTAGTTTCTTTCGTTTTGGTTTCCTGAAGCCTGCGGCCCTTAACGCTGGTGCTTGCACGTGGTGATAAACGTGGCATTACATGGAGAGGTGCTCTCATAATTAATTCTAAGAGGCTTCCATAAAATAACACGAAAAGATAAAATAACAGGAGAAAAAAATATAAACGTAGACTAAAAATCCCGCTCCTAGGACATCCGTGCGGCCTCTTCTTCTGTAAGAGGGGATGGTGTCTTGGCCTCCTCGACAGTCAGTGTCCAACTAGCCCCGTCCATCCATGCAGCTTGCATTAAAGGCAGGAGAGTTAGCACGTCCATACTTAATCTGGAGTGGGGCACCGTAGATGTTTTCCTAACAGGACATTTCGGCTTACATACGAGGTCAGGCTGCCGAAGGAGAAATCCATAAGTTTCTGTTTAAAACTTCCATTACAACCCGACAGTCCACTACAGCACCACGTTTCCCCCTTCGCGGGACTACTAGTTATCCCGGAGCCCATTTTCTGTTGGCCTCCATTTTAATTATTTTAATTACCCGGAGCCTATTTTCTGTTGGCCTCCCTTTTAATTGTTTTAATTAATTTAATTGTGTTATTTCATAAAAGTTCTGCTTCTGTTTATTGCATTTTATTTATTTTTTATTCTTCGTTTCATTTTGACGTAGATTCATCTAATTTCGCGGTGTTAGTGACATGAGATGTCGTTTTCTACCAAATCATTTTTCAATGTTTTATTCTCCTTTATTTTGAGTTTTGAATACTTATTTTATCGTTTTATATAATTGTCTTGTATTTTTATTATATATATATATATATATATATATATATATATATATATATATATATATACATATATATATATACATACATATATATATATATATATATATATATATATATATATATATATATATATGAAATATATATATATATATATATATATATATATATATATATATATAATATATATATATATATATATATATATATATATATATATATATATATATATATATATATATATATATATATATATGTGTGTGTGTGTGTGTGTGTGTGTGTGTGTGTGTGTGTGTGTGTGTGTGTGTGTGTGTGTGTGTGTCGTATTATAGCGTTTTCTTTCACGTTTAAATGTAAAAAATGCCCTGCGTCTACTACGGTCAGTTAACGACCGAGCCGTAGGCTGTCGAGCTGGGCGAGCATACTGGCTAAGTTCGCTAGCCAAGAAATTTCTTGCCTGATGATAGAACATTAGAAACAGTCCAAAGTATTACTGATAATGGTAAAGTACAGAAAATAAGCCGAATTTCAACTTACGAAAAATTACTTACGATACGTGGACAGTTTATAAGGGAAGATCACATCAATACTTACTTCCCCAGCATGCATAACCCACACCAGATAAATGTCTTACATTATTCAACAACTGTGTTAACTTTAAGTAACATTTCTTACTATCTCGATAAAAAATGTTCCTAGAAGTTTGAAATGGTAAACTTTCATCCGTCTGTCAGCCATATACAATGAGTGGATAACACCACTTATTATCATTAAATCCAGATATACCAGTTTCACATCCTGAATAAGAATTCTGTTGCCCAAAATTTTAACAACTTCACAACTGGTCTGAGAGAATCTAATTTAATTTGTTT
>NC_051393.1:39551419-39556419 GCF_015228065.2 Penaeus monodon
ACCCTCGCTATATGGGGCAACATGGGTGGGGGTGGCAGAGGAGGCGTCCACCCAGAATGACTGCCCGAGGTTAAACCTCAGGTAGGCTGTCTGGATGGGGCTTGGAACTTCTACTCTTTGCGTCAGGGCGATCGGTTACCACTACTGTCGAGAAGATCAGGCAGCGGCACTTATTACTGGTCGAGTCACCATCTCCAAGTAGTAGCCATAGCCATCTCCAGCAGACGTGGTAGTAGAGGTCACTTCAGTCAATGAGTGTATAATGGTATGGAGACAGAAGCTTATATTTGGCTTCATGTCTCTTATTGCATTGTATTGATGTTTATGAACTTGATGTGAAAGAGATTTTTATACCAAATTTGCACCTGTGACAGACAGCTGTCCTCGATGAGATATTCATATTGTTTTGGGTGACTTCAATGTGGTATCTGGCTGCGACCGAGCTGGTTATGTCTGTCAGTTCTCATGGCTCAGAAGCTGATGCTGATAGTGAGAATAGCATGCTTTTCCAGGACTTTGCTAGGTTCCAGAAATTGAGGATTTCTGGCTCTTGGTATCAGCATTCTGGCCCACATCATAGGACTTGGTATAGTGATACAGGTAATGTGTCCAAGGAGATCGACCACATCCTCATTAGCATTTTCTGGAGGATCCCGCAGAACTGCAGAGTGCCAAGTCTGTGGAACTGATCATAAATTAGTTGTGGCTACTCTCTGGGTCACTTCAGAACGCCCCCTCGTTTCAATTAACATCTTAGAGTGAGTCACATAGATAGATTGAGGGAGGTGGAGTGTGCCTGGGGATTAACTCTGGTCGTTTCACAGCACTCGGGGGCCTGACAGACCCTGTTCTCCTGTGGGACACCTTCAAGCATGAAACAGATGGCCACAGATGCTTGTTGCACGGGGGATAGCGATTTGCATCGTTCCCTGGTGTGCAAGACTAGGTCACTGCTGAGAAGGAACAAGGAACAGTTTATCAGGAATCTTGCAGAGTAGGTCCCAGTAAATGACCTTCGTCCTGCCCACCAAGCCCTGAGAAAGCTAAGCTCCAAGCCCTCCTCACAGATAACTGCAGTCTGCTCAGCAAGTGTCCAGATAATCTCAGATCATGTTAAGGTACGGGTGCACTGGTCTGAGTATTTTGAGCAGTTGTACAGTTGTGGGTGATGTTGAGATTCCTTTGCCAGACCCACCCATCAGTGAGGATCCACCCTTCCTGACTGAAGTCAGCAGGGAGATCTCCAAGCTGAAGAGTGGTAAAGCAGCAGGTATCTGCGGCACTCCAGCTGAACTGTTAAAGGCAGTTGGTGGAGAACCTATGGCAAGGGGCTTGCCTGATGTCCTGTCTGCCATCAAGTAGACTGGTACCATTTCCCCTAACCTGCTGAAGGGTGTGGACATCCCTCTCTGGAAGGGGAAAGGTGATCAGTGGGTCTGCAGCAATCACTGAGGTATTACACTGCTCATTATACAGGGCAAGGTTCTCACTCACATCCTACTGAGACGTATCAGAGACCACCTGCTGAGGCACCAGAGGATGGATTAATCTGGAGTCACTCCTGTTAAGTCGACATTAGTCCATATCCTGGCGTTTCGAGTCATTGTAGAGCGCCAACTTAAGTTTGGTGTGGGCTGCTTGCAACTTACATCAACCTCAAGAAGACATTTGATACAGTGCATCGTGAATCACTCTGGGAGATCCTGAGACAAAGAGGAATTCCAACAAGGATTATTAGATTAATAGCAAGCCTGTTTACTGGTACTGTAAGTGCTGTAAATTGTGGCTGGGGCCTGTCGAGCTTCTTCCCTGTTAGTTCAAGAGTGAGGCAAGACTGTGTTCTTGCACCAACACTTTTCAACACTTGCATGGACTAGATACTGGGTAGAGTTACTGTCAAAAGTCACTGTGGAGCAACTCTGAGCAATATCAAGGTTACAAAGCTTGATTTTGCTGATGATGTTGCTATTCTTTCTGAGTCTCTGGAAACCCTTGCAGCAGCTGTTGACGCATTTAGCAATGAAGAGAAGCCCCTGGGGCTAGAGATCTCCTGGATCAAGACCAAGATAAAGGACTTTGGGGGCTTGCTAGGAGATCCTGTTCAGTCAGTCACATGCTTGCAGTGAGAATGTCGAGGTCACAGTGAGTTTTATACCTCGGTAGTTCATGACTCCGGGCTGTCAGACCAGAAAGTCAGTAGACAGATTGGCCTGGCAACAGGGGTCTTGAAATCTCTCGACTAGAATATTTGGAGATGTGAAGAAGGACCAAGCTACATGTCTTCAAGGCCCTGATACTGCATGTTTTAAGTGAAACCTGCACGCCACATTGTCACCGTGAGACTGGTACACAATCTGGTACTCTTGCACAATCCACAATCGCCAACTCAGGCTATATGGCCAGCTGACTCGTTTTTCACAGGATGATCCTGCCCACCAGGTTGTCTCTGTTAGAGGTATCCCTAGGTGGAATAGGCCTGTGGGACGACCTAGGAAATCGTGGCTTGGGCAGATCGATCAAACAGTCGTGATGAGCTAGGGTTGAGGTCCCTGCCTGGCGGCTCGCCATGAGGGACCCTCGTAGGTGGAAACGAAGGGTCCTGTGCTATTTACCTCCGCCGGCGTTAGCTTTTCAATGAATGAATGATATATGTGTGTGTGTATGTATGTATATATATATATATATATATATATATATATATATATATAATATAATGTCATATAATATAACAAAATGAAAATAATAACAATACTTATAAAGATAATAATACTAATTGAAAAGACTGCAATGATAATGGTAATGATAATACTTGTGATAATGATGATGGTGATGATGATGATAATGATAATGATAATGATGATAATGATAATGATAATGATAATGGTAGTGATAGTGATAGTGATAGTGATGATGATGATGATGATAATGATAATGATAATGATGATAGAATAATGATAATAGTAATCATTATTATTTTATTATTATGATAATGATAATGATAATAAGAGTAAAAAAGAATATAATATAATATAATAGTAATAACAACGAACAATAATAAAAGAAATAATAACAAATGATGATGATGATGATGATGATGATGATGATGATGATGATGATGATGATGATGATAATTGTGATAATAACAATGTTAATAAAAGTAAAACAATAATAATAACAATATTACCACACCTACGTAGATAATGATAACACTTGATAAACGAATACACAAATTTATGAAAATTAATGTGAGAGTTGTAATCATTAGTCACGATGGCTCACTATCTGCCATTGCCAAGGAATGATAAACATGACTGTAGTTTCCTTGCGTTGTCTAGGCCGACGCGAATACTCAGGTGGGCCATCGTGAATGTCGTGCTTTCGAGTGTAAGTGTCAACTTGACTTTCAACATTTTAAAAGCTTAAATAATTAGTGTTGCTGGTTCCCCTACTATTTGATTTAAGGTAAAATTTATACGTTCGCGGTGTCTAAATGAAACCGTTTAGTGATTTTACTTCTACTTTTTTTTCAATGCTTTACTTGTGTTAAATGCAGTGAGGTGATTATGATAATGATAATGATAGCTGTGAATAATTAAAACAAGAAAATCGCGAACTCAGAGCCACTGAGTTTATATAATATTATTATTATTATTATTATTATTATTATTATCATTATTATCATTATTATTATTATTATTATTATTATTATTATTACTATTATTATTATTATTATTATTATTATTATTATTATTATTATTATTATTATTATTATTATTATTATTATTATTATTATTACTATTATTATTATCTTTATTATTATTATTATTATTATTGTTATTATCATTATTATTATTATTATCATTATTATTATTATTCGTTGATTGGTTGGTGGCTTCAGAACAGGTGCCTCAGACTCCCATCCAATCAGCGACTTCATACACTCTAGCCTGCCAGTCAGCGGCGTTGTAGTGAACCATAAGAAAACGGAATGTCCTCAAGGGGGTCCCAAGCAATTCGTGGCAGGGCTGGACGCCTGGAATCTCCACTTGTGACCACCAGGACAACCTGCGTGGACATTACAACGACGTTTTATATAATTTTTTAATATAATTTGAATAAGTATACTTTGCTTCGTTTTTATACCTGTTTTATACCATGTTATTAATGCCCTAGAAAGATATTTTATTCTATTATATTATAAAGCCTCCAGAATTCCAAGCACTTAACTGCTTGTTCCCGCCTCTAAGACGATGACAGAGGTATGGGAGATAAACGAGGGAGTCATGCTCGCACGGCCCAGGCTACAGGTACTAATTTACTTGAGCAAGGAGTATTCAAGCAATAAGCCAGAGATCCTTTACGCAAGACTGCATGTTTAGGAGAGCCCTTGCTGCAGGCATATAGAGAGAGACCGTTGTCGAACCCTTTCTTTTTTTATCATTATTGTGTTTTACGGTGACGGGGAGTGTAAGTCTTAAATGTTCGCAGTATAATTTGTGAAACCCCGTTGTGTACATATAACTTAATACTAGGAAACCAAAAGAGATATGTCTGTATAATGATGAGTGCTACCTAACAACCAAAGATACGCTGATACATTGTATTTAAATTTCATGAGCCATATTTGTCCCAAACCCATCGTGCCTTCGGAGAGTGCTTACCGCTTGGCCCTCTCCGTCGGTACATCTCGGTACGAGTCTTGAGAGTAAGATGATACTAGTGTGTGTGGTATAAGCGTCGAAGTCTGACACTATAATCAAACCTTGCTGGTCACTACAACGTCGCTTCAGATGCCCTCTCAGATTAAGCTATAGAGTGACATGAAATGATTTTGTAATCATATAGATAAATTGTCTGAGCAATCAGCAGATTATGTTCGTTGTTAGCGAGTAAGATGCTGTATGTATGTGTGGTGGGAAAAGGAGACGACCAATGTCGTTACTCTTGAAAACCCGTTACCTTCTGACAGACTCTCAATAGTAGATGATGGCCTCGTTAGC
>NC_051393.1:39561419-39566419 GCF_015228065.2 Penaeus monodon
ATTACATTTTACCCATTTTCCCTTCATATTCAAAGCTTTTATTTTATGTACTGTACCTTGCTTCACATTACAAAAGAGACGCTACTGGGTTTCACCAAAGCAGGCGTTACGAGGCTCATGGGCGGTACCTTATGGTGTTCTTGTTACAGAGGAAGTAGTAAAGGATGCAATTGCTTTTGTGTGTGTGTGTGTGTGTGTGTGTGTGTGTGTGTGTGTGTGTGTGTGTGTGTGTGTGTGTGTGTGTGTGTGTGTGTGTGTGTGTGTTTGTGTGTGTGTGGGGGGGGGGGGCTTATGTGAGTTAATATTCATATGTTATTCAGAAGGCAATAAAACACGAGGCTATTAAAAGCTCCCTTTGTTTTAAGACCCTTGACAAGTTGATCAGGTGTTCGATTCTGACGAAGTGAATCAATTAACATGAAGGCAGGATTTTTTCAGTTAGCAAAGGTTATGAGCACCAGAAGTAGGATGCAGAAGCGGAATATCATATAAGTTAACAGTACGCTTATCAATATTATGGAAATTTTATATGTTCTGGCCAGGATAAGGTTTCATCAGAAATTTTTGAGGGGGATTGCATCATCTCCAACAATTCCGTATGGAACTTTCTGATCTGAAAATGGCAAAGTATCAGGTGGTGGAACTTGTAGCTTTTCTTTTTCTAGGTATTCTCTCAATTTACAACGGTTCCAAACACCTGCATCACTTGAGCGTCCCTGAGCTCCTACGTCAACATACATGAATTTATAATGTGCATCAACAAGAGCTAATATGATCATACTATGGCGACTTTTGTAATCATAATACTCTGATCCTGTATTTTCTGGTTTCCTCATAAAAAAAGCGTTTTCCATCCATAGCTCCAATACACATTGGAAAATTCCAGCTGTTATAAAAGTCGCTTGCCACTTGCTTCCATTCCTCTGATGTTGATGGAAGTTTCTGATACATATCCTTTAAGACGGAATATATTGCACTGCAAACTTCTGGTATTATGTAGGTGATCAAACTATGGCTTATCCTATATTGGAATGCTAGAGAGCGACGAGTTTCACCTGTATTAAAGAAATTGTATACTTAATTAATATGTTCAATACTTGAATAAGGATATAGCATTTTCTTTCATGGCAACTTCTTTATCCCAGTATCATAGCTATATGGTAAAATTATATATTTATTATTAATTCTGTCTATATCGTTTATATATCCTATTGTGTTTACAATTCAAGTAAAAACAGGTGATATTTGTTTAAAGTGTAAGATGGTGATGGTGTAATATTGTTGTTTTGAGCCAATAGGTAGCATAGTCTGCATTTTCTGCAGAATACCAAAAATCAATTACGCACTGTCTACTGATACGGCAGCCGTAATCCGTCCCGAGCACTCTAGCGTTACGTAAGCGACTTTGGACATGCGCATTAATTCTGCACTTCCGGATACGGCAATTCAAATGATTTCAACATTCGACTCGCACTGAGCCGCCAACACTCAAATTATGTTATGTTAGGTTGGGAAAGGTTAGGATTAGGTTAGGTTAGGATTTGGTTAGGATAGGTTAGGTAAGGTTAGGTTAAGGTGCGTTTACACGATCGAACTATGTGCGACGGACAAAATCGTTACCATATCACAGGAGAAGCAGGATGACGTCATAAGCGGTGAAACGATGGAAGCGGATCTGGCAACAAGCAGTGGTACCAGATGAGGGTGTTTACCACCGTTTCGAATCTGCTCACAGGGCATAGACCGGTGGACAATGTTCGAAGGTGATGCCCGAAGATGTCCGTTGGTAACTCAGCCTTTTAAGTCAGTGTGTGGCCTTGGACGACTGGTGCAGTAGATCACTACCATGGTACACAGGAAAAAAAAAAACAAGGCCAAAAAATTGCACTATGCAGTATGATCATTGCTGTCCCCATCGTTGAGGAAGGAAAGGTCATCTAAACACCATAATATGGGGGTGTAAATGTCGTCAGCACCAGCCCCAGACTTCTTTGATTTCTCCAGTTTACGTAGTTCTCGCCGATATTGACTACGGATGGATTCTATTTTTTTCTTCACTTCAGAAGCAGTAACAGATAATCCACTTCTATTCATTCCCGCCGTTATTTCATTGATGGCAGCGACACGTTTGTTCCTATCCTTGTACACATCAGCCTTGACATTCCATAAGCATGGATATTGGCGGTTCTATTAGTAGCAGGGTCTCTTTTCTGTCCCAGTGGCAACTTTTCTCCTTGACTGAGGTACTGCTGGCCATGTTAACAGGACAATTGAGACCTAGTGAACTGACGGACTTTGAAAATCCTGCAACCAAGTGACTTTGTTGATCGTGTGCCTGGCAGTATCGTATACTTCCACACCAGACAGTGTGTGTCGTTTCGATGCTGCGAACACGGACAGTGTCCTGTACACCACTTGGTGCTCGCTTCTGACGTCATCAGCGAGCCTTTTCGCTTTCCACTCCTAGTTGATAACGATTTTGTTCGTTAGGTTAAGTTAGGATTAGGTTAGCTTAGGAATAGGTTAGGTTAGATAGGTTAAGTTAGGTTAGGTGCAGTAATGCTACCGTAACGCTAGAAAACGCATATGAATTTACGGCTGCCGTAACACTATCCTGTGCCAATCAATTATTGTGTATAAGCATACCCAATACAGAATTTTTAAGAATTACAATTACAATATTATTTTATTATAATATTAGCCTTAGGTTATGTAAATAGTGTCCCTTAACTGTGTGTTTTTTTTCTGGATGAGGGGTGCCACCAAATTTAACAAAACATAAAAAAATTGCCTGTTCATTCTATGGAAATCATAAAACACACTGCCATCATCCACTCGCATTTCTTCAATTAACTTGTGATACACACTTCGGTCTTTTTTCTGTAGCCATGGTTTCATCCATAGTCTCTTTCTACTTTTCTTGGTCTTTTTATATTCTCTGTACATTTGGAAACAAGCAAGTGTCGTAAGAGTAAGGGAGACAAGCGCGGGATCCATCGCAACTACTGATGAGGGACTGCGGACACGATTTGTTTTGATGCTGCGATCCAGTGGACTGAGCTGGTGGTTCTTTTCGTACTGTAACCAAAACGGATGGGCGGGTGGGTTCCAAGTCACTGATAATCGTTGGATTCCAACGAAATAGTCGGTCAGTCTAACCGTACCTTTACACATCCAACATTCAGCACATACATCCTGTACTTTCCTTCCACCCTTCTTTCATACAACATTCACACCCCCATACACAACACACACGGTTCCCGAACCTACTAATCGGGTGGTGGCAGCGTGCCGTAGGCCTGGAACCTTACATCGGTTCACTGCAGACGAATCTTTTCCCAAATAAAATCTATATTCTCGGTTGAGCCCGAACTCAACCAGACATATTGAAGTCTACTGGGTCGACGCCCCGCTACAATTATCATTATTATTATTATTATTATAGCATTTATCATCATCATCATTATTATTATTATTGTCATTATTATTATAGTTATTATTTATTATTTGTTATTATTATTATTAATAGTATTGTTATTGTTATTGTTATTGTTATTACTATTATCATTATTATTAATATTGTTTTTTTTTTATTATCATCATAATAATAAATATTAACATAATTATTATAAGTAATAATAATGGTATTATTATCGCTAGTTACATTATTATCATTTATTATTCTATTATCCTTATTGCTATTGTTATTGTTATTGTTATTGTTATTATCACTAATATGATCACTTTCATTATCATTAAAATTTCATTGTTTAATCCAGGTTTTAAATCAAAATATAAAATCTAATTCGTGATTAATTGCACTGTGAGAAGTTTGTTGTAAGATTTTTGTTGCTGTTGTTGTTGTTTTTTCACTTGTTCTACATTTGCCTTCACTCAAGTTCAACATGTTCTCCATTTTCTTATCTATTGCTATGGAATGCGAATCGATATTATATGTATTAACCCTGAAGTTACACACCCAACAGTGTTTGGTAATTCTTTGATATACGAAATTTGACTAATGATTACTACTTTTGCATAGGTAATAACACTCATTTAAGCTGAGACGCCAACTTTTGACAACTTTAACCTTGAAATTCTTTACTTTTTTAACAGTGTGGTAGAATATAAGATATTCATACCTGTCCTTCCCGAGACATCATGGAGACAGATAAAACAGTGTCCCGGAGGCTTGTTAAAAAATTTATAAAATTTTATCCGAAAATTTATGGGAGATAAATTTTTTTGTTTTGTTTTTAAAACATCAGTTGATGCTCCCGAATACACGCAGTTGAAATGTACGTGGTGAAATTTATGGACAGCAGAGCTCCGGATTCATTATCCTGATATTTTTTCACACACACACACACACATACAGATATATACATATATATACATATGTGTGTGTGTGCGTGTCCGTGTGCAAATATGTAAGGAAAAATAAAGAGCCAAAATACAAGGCCAAGCCATGAGAAGACGAAACACTTCATGAGATTCGTGTAAGTTTTGGATGATTGTTTTTCATTTTTTGACAATGACGAAAAGGTCCGATGAGTAAAATTTGCTTCGAGTTTCTACAAGGGTCGGTGAAAGAGCGGAAATTTGATTCTCTACTCCCTCTCAAAAAAAAAAAGAAAAAAAAAGAAAGACTGAAAGTTTTATAGATATTTCATAAAATCGATGCCCTCATAAGTAACAGTTATTTTTTCCCATTGCAATTGACGTGCAAGGTCACAGGGTCAACGGGAATAATTTCCTTTAATATGAACAAGATATTTATTTTTACTATTTTTTGAGTACGGAATGAAAAAAGTGACGTTACTTATATTACTTTTATACTAACACCTTAAATAGTTCTCATTACAGTGACAGTAGTATAGGATGTTATTGCTCTCTCTCTCTCTTCTCTCTCTCTCTCTCTCTCTCTCTCTCTCTCTCTCTCTCTCTCTCCTCTCTCTCTCTCTCACCCCCTGTCTCCCAGTGTGTGTGTCGGGGGGGGG
>NC_051393.1:39588919-39593919 GCF_015228065.2 Penaeus monodon
CTCTCATTTTTTGTGAGCACGCACGCACACACACACACACACACACACACACACACACACACACACACACACACACACACACACACACACACACACACACACACACACACACACACACACACATATGCAGTATCGCGGTACATGCATCGGCGATACAGATCGATCGATACTTTTGTATTGGTATCGTTATCGTCTTAGCTACTCAGCAACTTTATCGATTTATCGATATCTCAAAATGTACCGAAAAAATCGATACATTTACATGACCAATATGAAATAAAAGTTGATATTTATGAACTGCAAAATGACCCGTTTCCTCTTTATTTCAATCATAATTTGTGATTATTGTGTTCTTTAGTCGTTTTATGTGCTACAGAAAATAAACTAACAGCGTTTTAAGCTAATCCGAACGAATGGCTCTATTAAGCGTCGAGCCTGGAAAAAGTCTACACTTAAACTTTAGTATCTTCCACAAAAACGTTTTAAATCAATAGATCTTTCCTAACATCTTTACGAAACATAAATCTTTCCCTAGCATATATAGTGCCCTATAATAGTAACACACACTGGCAACTCTGACCCTCTCACGCGCTATCAAAACAAACCAGACAGAAAATAAATGGAAATTACTAAATCGAAATGCTCTCACCGACGAGCCCACTGCCATATATACAATTTTGTGAAAATAAAAGTTATCTACTGGCATTCATTTTTTTCTGCCTTCAAGAACTGTTAGCTGGCATAGTATTTTCTACACAGTATGAGATAATAATGTTGATAACAAAGATGTATGTAATGATAATGGTGACGGTAATCATTATAATCTTTATTATTATCATTAATGCCATTGTTAATATCAAAGGCATTGTCAATGCCTTTCTCTTTGTCACTGTCATTATTACTGTTATTATTATTACTACTGTTATCACTATTATTATTATTATTGTTATAATTATTATTATTATTATTATTATTATTATTATTATTATCATTATTATCATTATTACTATTATTATTATTGTTGTTATTATTATTATTGTTATCAATATGATAATGCTGCTGCTGATAGCAATAATAATAATGATAATAGTGAAAATAGTAATAGTTAATACAGTTCATCATAGTAACAGCAAAAAAAGGGAAAGTTATATATATATATATATATATATATATATATATATATATATATATATAGATAGATAGATAGATAGATATATAGATAGATAGATAGATATAGATATAGATATATATATATATATATATATATATATATATATATATAATCAGGGATCTCCAAGTAATAGATAATATATTCATTGAATGAAATGACTGATGCACATATTTTCTAGAAAGCCTAACATTGTCAGTATGTAGAGTAAGAAACTCGTCTTCTCTTTACTCAAAATTCAGTTTTCCCCCGAGTGATCTTTTATTCAAAATTGTCTAGGATAAATAGTTCCATAATAATTTATCAGTTATAGGTAGATAGAGATAGATATAAATATATGTTATTTGCGTTAGTTTTACTAATGACAAAGACTTACTATTCAATAACCTGATTGCCGTATTAAAGACATTTATTATTGTTAATTCCTTCAATTGTCAAGTTATGAATATATATGATAAGGACTATGTTCATACTTTAGCCTGCAGTCATCAGAAAAATTAGATTAACTTTCCATATCTAGCAAATGTTATGATCAGTGCTACCTTTGTTGTCAACGAAACTGAGCAATTCAACGCTAAGATATTTAAACAAATATAAACACTAGTTTCTTCTGATATTGAAATAACAAAAGATGATATTCAAATCAATCTTTGCAATGGAATGGAATGGCTGAATCTACCATTAAAGAGCGTGCGCGCAGTGATACAAGCGATGCTGCAGCAAAGGCCAGCAAGCACGTGCCGGGTGTATTCTGACAAGAAAAAGTTTGTAGATCTCTCCCTGGGGAATTATTGTCTCATAGGCCCAAGATCTGCGTTTCACTTTGTAATATTTTACCAATGTTAAACCTTGGAATATGAAGAGACGTTAATGGCCTTTGCCAGAGCGCCAAGCGCATCATCATCAGGAATATTATTCTTGTTCTGGATTTTTGCTTCTCTACATCATTTTATCGCTTCAGACTTTCTCACTCAAACTATTTTCTATTTCACTGAAAAGTAATATCTTCATTTCGAGATAATTTAAAAGTGAGAGATAAATTGTTCGTATTCTGACGATTTATGATTTATAAGAAAACCTTTTTCATTCCCAAACTCTCCTTTATCTTATTTCATCTGCAGTAAATTTCAATTGCTTTAAGTATGTTGCGGAAATTACAAAAACGGAAACCATATAAATAATTCCTATGATGAAATATTAATCGGAGTTCTTGGCCATCTACGGGGTAGCTTGGGAAAGCAAGAAAAAGTCTTTGTATAGCAAGAAAAACTCTAAAGATTCTAGACAAGAAATTTCCCAGCTTAAAACACCTGCAGCTATGATACAAAATATGCATGTTTTCAAACTCTATAGAGGCTGCCATATAGCAACTTTCTGCAGAAATTCACACTTGAATTTCCTTCCCATTATGCATAATACAACGCAAGATCGTTTATATACGAACGCCGTAGTTTGCTCACCGGGATGTTGTTGGCGTCAGTAAGTTCTTTTCTTAGTTACTTGTGGACTCACATCATGGCAAGTCTACTTCGGAATGCATAGGGACGATTTTATGGATGTAACGTAGACTTATCTGTACTAACAAACTGCAGGATTAAGGTGTTTGTTGTACAGTCAGTGTAAATATGGTGTAGAATTACCAGTCGTGTGTTGGCAATTTGTGAAATATGACTCTTTCATTCCGACCACAAATATGTCAACTAGGATTTTATTTAAACGTTTCGGAAATATATACACATATATATATATATGTATATATATATATATATATATAATATTTATCTTAAAAAAACGACGATAATTGATAATTCGTGTATTTTCTCTTTATTCATATTTTCTCTAAAAACCGTTCATTTTCTCTCTCTCTCTCTCTCTCTCTCTCTCTCTCTCTCTCTCTCTCTCTCTCTCTCTCTCTCTCTCTCTCTCTCTCTCTCTCTCTCTCTCTCTCTCTCTCTCTCTCTCTCTCTCTCTCTCTCTCTCTCTCTCTCTCTCCGCTCTCGGCAACGGGCCCCACGGCAGCGCAGGTCAAAGCTGTCCCCCACCGCCCATGATTAAGGGCATCCCCTCGACAACCTGGGTCAAGGCTGCCCTTCCAGACCTAACAGTAATAACAGTGACAATAGAGAAGATAACAATGAAAACAGTGATTACAGCATAAACAGAAAAGCAGTGTTTCAGATAGGCAACATAACAGTAGTGTCGACCACATAAAAATCGCACAACCTAGAAGAGATTAATCAAGTTCGTAATATCATTTTAGTAAAAACAAAAAAACAAAAAAAAAACAAGAAACACGTGGCATTAAAAGGACGATAATGGTGATCGTGCATACTATGACTGACCATAGTTTGAACAATAAAGAATAGTGTTCGTGATAACAACAAACATTTTAACAACAGATTGGTCACCACCCAAATAATCCGCTCCCTTTATGAGATTTTTCCACAAAGTCATCAAGGCCCCCAGACACACAACGAACCCAACAGCAATCAAGATATCGAAAGCAAGATAGATTTGCTGATTGGAATGTTCTGCGACCAGCATTCTACCATCAGCAAATTGTTTGGCCAAGGCGTGATGTCTACTCAGAGGCAGGAGTGCGGAGAGGAAGCATCAGTCAGAACAGACCCTCTCCCCCCTGCCGATGACCAGTCCGTCTACCAGCCCTTCCCTTTCGCATCCCCAATCCCCGTACGCCTGTCTTAAACCTCTATCCGGCAAAATCATGAACACGTAGACAACCTCCTGTACATACACCCTCTGTGCCCACCACCCCTAAGTGCACCCCACCCCCACCCTCTCCCGCGGGGCGGAAACGCAACTACAAACGAGCAGTACAAGGAAAGCTTCGTCAGCGTCACCTCCAGAGAAGTGAAAAGAAAACCACGAGAGGTGCGCCACACTTTCATACCATTACAAGATGCAGAACGGCCCCAGGTAGTTTATATATACATCAAAAGTTGTCACCCTGATACAGAAGGAGAAGACATAGAAAACTTTCTTGCTCAGAAGTTTGAAAATATATCAAATCCAAAAACATGTAAGGCTAACATGACGCATCAGGTTTATTCTAATTCCACAGTAACAATTAGATGCAAAGGTATAAACCCTGAACTATTCTCAAATTCAGAGAATTTTCCTGGAAATGTCAAAATACAAAAGCGACCAGCTTGTTTGACGCCATCATAGTCAATGCGCAATCCCACCTTGGCCATTTTGAAGAAATTGAAATTGTGATTATGGAGAGAAATATCGACCTTTGCATTAGCGAAATATGGCTTCATCAAGAAATGTCAAGTAATTTCATTAACATTCAAAAGTTTAGTTTTTATTGAATATGATGCAGGGCGAGGTGGAGGAATGTGCTATAAATAATACAGCTGTAGTGTATATCTGGGTAAATGTACAAAGCAGTATGTTTTTAGAGAAATGTCAATGAAAAGAAAACCTTTTTTCATCTAAGGAGACTTAAATGACGGCCTAAAAGTTAGCTGGGATCATTAATCAAAAACATGGGATCAAAAACAAATTAAAACAGCTTATAAACAAACCTGCAAGGATCACAGAAAGCACCTCATCCGTACAAGAAATAATTATATCAAACAGATCCGATATCATTAGCTATACTGATGCTATCCTTTGCCAAATTTCATACTACGGACTTTTAAATGTGGCAGTAAATATAAAAACTTCCCGTGACCTGATGAATTACAGTCTTTGTCAAAATATCAGTGCCAGCCAGTCGACTCTCTAAAAAAAATAACAACAGATGGCGTTAAGACAATTAGACATTCGCTCGAACGTACTAAAGAATAGTATAGATGCCACTGCT
>NC_051393.1:39603919-39606419 GCF_015228065.2 Penaeus monodon
TTTTATAAAATTGTAAGATCCTACTGGGACTGCGATTGCAGACAACATGCATAAAAATCACTTCATAGCAGAGAAAGGAGAGAGCTTTTCTTAATTTGGTATTAAAGAGTAAGAAGATAAGAAGAGGGTCTGTTAAAATATAAGAAACGAGAACATTATCATTCCTATGTTGCTCACAGACACACATACAGCATACACACACACACATTTATCTGCATATACACAGACACACATACACATACATACATACCCCATACCCACACACATAAACACATACGCGCGCGTGCAGAGACAGACAGACAGAGAGAGAGAGAGAGAGAGAATGGAAGAAAGAGAGAGAGAGAGAATGGAAGAAAGAGAGAGAGAGAGAATGGAAGAAAGAGAGAGAGAGAGAGAGAGAGAGAGAGAGAGAGAGACTGAGAGAGAGAGAGAGAGAGAGAGAGAGAGAGAGAGAGAGAGAGAGAGAGAGAGAGAGAGAGAGAGAGAGAGAATGAGGAGACGAAGAGGAGGATAGAGATGGCAAGAGAGATCGGCGCCTCAAACTGGCTTACCAGTCTTCCCATCAAAACAAAAGACTAAACAAAACAAGAATTTGTGGATGCTTTAACCCTAAGATATGGGTGGCAAATCGAGGACTTTCACCAGCAATGCACGTGCGGTTCACCCTTCGACCCGAATCACGCCATGACGTGCAAGACAGGGGGCTTCGTCTGCATGCGCCACGACGAGGTGAGAGAAGTGACTGCGGAAATGCTTAATAGGTGTCCCGTGACATCAGAGTGGAGCCTCCCCTCATCCACACGCGTGGTCGCAACTTCTCACTCCAGTCTACCAACTCCGCCGACGACGCTCGCTTGGACATCAGTGCAAGCGGATTTTGGGCACGGGGGCAGCGAGCCGTCTGTGATATACGCATCTTCACCCCATGGCCACAAGCAACCGCGCCCAAGAATTGAGATCCGCTCATATAAAGCACGAGAATGACAAGATGAGAGAATACGGTGAACGAGTGCGAGAAGTAGAACAAGGCACTTTCACGCCCCTCGTTTTCACGACTTCCGGAGGAATGGCACCGAGGGCGGTCACTTTTTATTCATGCCTGGCTCAGAAACTATCAGAAAAAAGACAACAACCAAAGAGTTGCGTCCTGGCATGGATACGATGTCGACTGGCCATCTCCTTGCTACGCTCGTCGCTACTCTGTCCAAGGGGAACACGTAACAAACCTGTAAAATATACTAGTATTAAGGACTTAGATATAGAGCAAACAGTTGTAAATAGCCGATTAGAGAGAAATATGTAAATGTAACATATGTTCTATCAATAAAGATACTATATCCTTTAAGGAAGTCGGATGACGACCACAGCCATTGGCGAGGCCGGGGCCAATGGACTGTATTGTGAAGTGGTACTTACATACATTTCACAACACAGAGATTTGACAAATATGAATGGGAGGTCGTTTTTCAATAATTAAAAAAAAAAGAGAGAATGAGAGAGAGAGAATGAGAGAAAGAGAGAGAGAGAGAGAGAGAGAGAGAGAGAGAGAGAGAGAGAGAGAGAGAGAGGGAGAGAGAGAGGCAGACATAGACAGAGACAGAATTTTACACGATAAGATAATACTGTTACACTAGACACATAAAAAATAAGAAGAAACAAAACTTCTCTCCTCGGAAAAACATCGTCATGAATATTCTTTTCTCGTCCTGCGTGACAGAAAGTGCAGATAAGTTTTCTAAAGTCGAGCTTGATCCCCTTTAGGAAGAGTCAGGAGTCCTTTAAGTACATTTTTCGTTTTTCATTAAAGTTTTATCAGTTACTTAAATTCTAATGTACTGTTGTTCTCTCTCAAACTAAACTCTAAAAAGAACTACAAAAGATTTACAATGATAGTGATATTACTATTTATTTCTGCTTCTAATATTAGCAATGTAGATAATGACTGTTATCTTTATAATTATATAATGATTTCATTATCACTGTTGATGTCATCTTACCCTTATCATTGATGTTATTGTTGTTGTTATTACTATTTACCTTTTCATTATCATAATTTTGACTACTACTATTATTATCATTTTCACTATTATTACTGCTACTACTAACTATTATCATTACATTTTCAATATTACTATTATTATTGCTATTATTATCATTATTCATTACCATTGCTCTTACTTATTTTATTATCATTATTATTGTTATCATTATTATCATTACTATGATTATCATTCTTATTATTATCATCATCATCCTCAACATCATTATCATCATCATCGTCATCATCGCCATCACCATCACCATCATATTATTATTACTATTGTTATCTTTTCATTATCGTTATTATTTTGGCTATTTTATTATTACTATTATTATCATTATTATTATTATTATCATTATTATTATTATTATTATCATAATTATTATTGTTTTTATTATCTTCATTATCATCATCATCACATTTTCATTACTAGTATTATTATCTTTAATATTATCATTA
>NC_051393.1:39613919-39616419 GCF_015228065.2 Penaeus monodon
TGTATGCGCCATAAGACCTGGCGGAGGTCTTTAACCTCTCTCGCGCTGGCGGTCTTCCCGATTTTGCTGGCCGTTGGCTTCCCGCTCTGTCTCTGCTTCTGTCTCTCTCTGTTTTTCTGTCTGTCTTTCTGTCTGACTGTCTGTCTGTCTATCTTTCTAGTTTTTCTTTCCGTCAGACTGTCTGTATGTATGTCTATTTTCTGTCTATCTGTTTTTCTGTCTTTCTGTCTATTTCTGTCTTTCTTTCTGACTGTCTGTCTATTTTTTTTTTTTTCTGTCTGTCTGTCTGATTGTCTGTCTGTCTGTCTGTCTGTCTGTCTGTTTGTTTGTTTGCTTTCTGTCTGTTTCATTCTTTCTTATTGTTATCATTAATATTGTTATTATTGTTGTTATCATCAGCATCATCATTAATATAATTATTATCATCATTAAAATAACAGTTATCATCATCCATTATTATTTCTATTATTATTATAATTATTACTGTCTGTCTGTCTTACTATATTTATTATTATTATTATTATTATTATTATTATTATTATTATCATTTTCATTATTATTACTATCATTGTTATTATTATTATTATTATTATTATTATTATTATTATTATTATTATCATTATTATTATTGTTATCATTATTATGATAATGATAATAATAATTATTACTATTACTGTTATTATTACTATTGATGTTCTTGTAGCTGTTTCATTATCATTATTATTATTATTATTATTATCATTATTATTATTATTATTATTATTATTATTATTATTATTATTATTATTATTATTATTATTATCATTATTGTCATTATTATTATTATTATTATTATTATTATTATTATTATTATTATTATTATTCTGTAAACACAATGATATGCTATGATATTTGTTGTTTGCCTTAAGAAGAATGAATATTTGTCAATAGTGGTTGGTGAATATGTTGCAATATGCAAGTGGAAAATATGTAGTGATTTCAGAATTTAGGATATCAGAATTATGATTTATTTTTTGCTACGAAAATGTATAATATTGCAGAACTGTAATATTTTGCTTTAAATAGAAATTTTATGTTCGGAAACAAGATTATTTTCAGGAGGGAGGAAGCCATTTTTTTTGACGGATAAGCACTCATCTGCTAATAATGAAGATCGTATTTATAAAGACACAGATGCTGTCAGCACTTGGTCACATTTTCGCCATGGTCATAGACATTTGCAAATTTCTTTTAAAGAGCTGCCAGTTGCCAAGGACTGTGTAGAAGGTGAATAAACTTACAGATATTTTCTTATATTATTAAGTCCTAAAGATTAAGGGAATTGAAAGTGTAAAATGTGATTGAGGATTTTACGTTCTTAGCATTTTCTTTGCATTATATTGAACTAAAAGGGAGGTAGTTTTATTATGTTGTGTTGATCATATCATTGTGGAAGTATTCTGAAAGTACTTTGTGGATCTGTTGTGTTAATTAACATTTATTTAATAGAACAAAGGTATTGATGATAAATTCGGAAAATCTTTGATTCATGTGAATGAAAGTTAAAATGGATATGTTGTAAGTGAGTCAATTTAAAGACATATTGTTTGATTTTTGCATAAACAATTAACTTCCCTTGTAAACTGAGAGAAGGAAAGGAATAAAGGACAGCTGTGGCAAAAAATTTTCATACAATTTTTAAAATTTGGAGAGCCAAAAAGGGCGCCTAACTTTACCACTATTATTACTATTATTATTATTATTATTACTTTCAGTGTTATGATGATTAGTTCTATTATCATTATCATTATTTTCTTCTTATCATTATTATTGTTGTTATTATTATTATTAATTATTATCATTATCATTATTATTTCCTTTTTATAATAATAATAATAATAATAATAATAATAATAATAATGATAGTAATGATAATAATGATAATAATAATAATAATAATAATAATAATAATAATAATAATAATAATAATAATAATAATAATAATGATAGCTATTATTACTATTATTATTATTATCATTATTATCATTATTATTATTTTATTATTATTATTATTGTTATTATTATTATTATTATTATTATTATTATTATCATTGCCCTTACTTGTGGATTTTTTTATTATCATAATGATAATAATAATCATGGAAATAATATTTTTTTTCTTACTATTATTATTATTACTCTCGCTGTTATTATTATCATTATCATTGTATTGTAATCTAGATTATCCGAATCATAATTATTACAATTATTATTATTATCATTATTATTGTCACCGTTATTATCATAACTATTGTTATTTTATTATCATTATCATCGTTATTATTACTATTGTTATTACTCTTATTATCATTATTACTATCAACAGAATTATCATTATATTGTTATTATTAGTAATATTTCATCATCATCATCATCATCAATATATCTATCATTATCTTTATTGATGTTATTATTATTTATTACTATCATCATCATAATTGTTGATTTAGTAATTATCGTT
>NC_051393.1:39621419-39636419 GCF_015228065.2 Penaeus monodon
GCCCGCAAAAGGGAAACCCCGGTAAAGATCGTTCAGGCAAATGTAAGGGCTTTTTTTCGTTTCCCTAATATTTTTTACGACTTTTTAGAACAGAACGCCCGGATGTGGTCCTCTGAACTATATCCATCACCCTGGCTATAAATTTGGCACTTTTTACAATCCAGGGAATAGGGGGTGGATTGCAAATGGGTCCCTGTATCCTCATAAAAACCCCTCATGCATGGTTTTTCACCCTCCCATTCGCACCCTGGACTTATGGCAGTCAAGATATTCACCCCCCGGGCCCCATTTCCTTTCCCCTGCCTATATAAAAACCCAAAAACTAATTTACCTCTTTCGATTTCAAAAACTTATTTAATTATACAAAACCTCCCAGTCTTTTTTGCCGGGGATATCAACGCTGCCCCCGACACTACACCACGCACTACCATGCTCATGGTAGGAAACTCTTTTTCCCATCTTTGAAAAAAAAGACCCATTCATAGGACCCGACTTCTTCACCTCATACACAAATAGATGAAAAGGGCCGCCCTGATCTCGTTTTCGGGACAGACACACTTGCCTATCCCCCAAAACCCAAAAAACCCGTCCGAACATAAAAGATTTCCCCATCCCAATACTAAAAAAAGAAAGGATCTTTCCCGGGTTAAAAAACAGACGGGAGTCGTTTAAAACTAAATTTAAATTTTCATAACTTCGAATTTAATCTTAAAGGGGTTGATTCCAAAAAAAAAATGGGCATTTGGGAAATTCTCTTTGCCCGCATCGGCCATATGTGAGCACCCTCCCCAGGTCTCGGTATAAAAAACGATACATTTTACCCTCTGAAAAAACAAAAAACTTCCCGACCTGTTTTTTGATGCGTTTACCAAAATTAAAAGGTTAAACCCTTTTGATGGGATTTCCATTCTAAGAAGACAAGTCATGAAGTCTTGATAACGACCGACAAAAAAACTGGATAAAAAATTTTTTTAAAAAGTAAAAGCAACAGAGTTCGCAATCCAGGAAATTTGGCAAAACTTAAAAAACTATTAAAGGAGTAACTTCCCCCCCTTTTCCCCCCTCATTCCAATAACGTAAAGGTTTTGATCCGTGGAGTCATTAAAATGTTTTGAAGAAAAAAGGCCCCGTTTCACCCCCCACCCTCCTCACCCCTGTTCACCATAAAATTAAAAAAAATGATACCCGGGGTCAAAGAACGGTAGAAAAATAACCCAGACCATTTTCCCACTGGTAGGCTAAACGACACCTGCGAATCATAGCCCCCATTTTGTGTGAGGAATAAAAGAAAGAATAAAGAGGTTTCCCCGTAAAGGGTCCCGGCTCCTCACAGATCGGACGTGACGCTCTTATTCACCCTTCCCCGACAACCTTTACAACCCTCTCGCTCCGGGTATTTTTCCCCCTCCCTTTAAAAACTACTTTAGTGCCCTCATTTCCCAACCCAAAAAAACCCGACTGCCCCAAGAGTTACCGCCCTATTAGCCTACTCGAGACCTTCGTAATTTTTTGGAAAAAATCATAAACACTCGCTAAGGTGGATCTCGAAGACCATAACCTACTCTCCCACAAATAGTTCGGCTTTCGCTCGCATCGCTCGACGCAGACGCACTCAAAATCATCACGAAATTTCAAAACAACAACATAGACCGCGATTTAAAAACTGTTCTTGCCCAAGATTTGACGAGCCTTCGACACGGTCTGGGGTCGGCCTGAAATACAAGCTGTGCCATTTTTTTTTTTTTCCCCCTTTAATTAAAAAAAATACTTGCAGTTTTCTTGATAACCCCAGGCTTTCATTAAAAATTTCAAACAAAAATTTTAGGCACCATCTCAATTCACGCTGGAGTACCCCGGGCAACTACTTAACCCAAAATTTATAACTATACCAAACGCCTTCCGACCCCACACACACGATCACTACTATCCTCATGGGGCCCACGACTGTACGCATTTGCCGACACGATGCACTTTCAGGTGTCGTTCAGCGCATTAACGACGAACTCGACACCGTCTCGAGATGGGAGCATAAATGACGTATCAAGACTAACGCGACAAAAACAAACGTTCTCTTTGTAAGACCAAAAAAACGTCCTCCTTACGACAACATTTACCTCAACGCCTTCGACAGACTACAAGCACCTCTCCAAATCAGATCCTCTTGTACCATCTTTGGTTTAACCTTTGATACCTACTTTCGATTTCATTATCACCGCCTTGGCAAGAAGAACCTTACATTCGCTTTACCGATTTAAAAGTGCGGCCCCACGCACGAAGCTGCATCTATACAAAACACTAATCAAACCTCTCCTCACATACACACCACTTGCACTCACACAAACAGCATACACTAACAAGCGCAAACTCCAGCTTGTTCAGAATAAAGCACTCAGATGGATCTGTATGGTAAGTTGGGATCAATTTATTAAAACATCTGAAATCCACGAGGAAGCTTCTTTGCTTCCTCTGAACATCGAGTGGCGTAGGTTGATCTGTAAACAGACCGACAAACTCCGTGCTTGGCATACCGACTGGCTGGATAGACTCGACACCATCTTTCGTTCCGGCTGGAGATCGGGATTAGGCCGTGATCTTTTTTCTTTGGCATGGGACGAAGAAGTGGATGCAGTTTTAACGTAGTTTCTTTTGGTTTGTTGTGGTTTATTTTTCTTGTGTTTTTTTCATTTCTAATAAATAGTTTAATCTCCCTTTGTTACAGCTCTTACATCCCCGTTTTTAAATAACTTCACCTCGTCACCTGACGCTTTTGTGACTGCCATAACCTCACCCTCATTTCCTCATTATCCTTCACCCTAGCGTGGACCCAACATCCTTTATCCTTCCCTCACCATCCCACTGGTTTCGGTTTCCGGTACACTTGCTGCTAGTACTCGTGCCAGGACCATAAATCCTTTGTCGTAAGGATTTATGCGAGCCGAGGAAAGAAGTATCACGGACAGTGGTGTTAACCCAACCGTGATGTGGCCGCCAGGGCCGCGCCTTCCGTAAGTCCTGCTGCCGACGAAGGGGAACCTTCTGTTGACACAGGCGGGAATGGCCAGCCCCTGATTAGCGACCATCTCCGTGCTTCAACCCGTTTCAACAGCATAGGTTAGCCGAGGGATAGCCCTGGAGCCACGGTCGAGGAGGCCGTGCCCAGAGCACACTGCAGATGGCGCCTAAAACTGTTAACATTTATCCCATCCTCCCCGGTTGGCCGAGAATCCCGCTGTTGTTCGCTATAGCGGGGTCCCGGGCAGCGCCCCTGACCCACTTCCCACGAGAACGCCGCGAGTATACGACCTCCAGTGCGGGCGCGCGCTCAAGGTCGTAGGGTGCACCGAGAGTTGGCGCTCTGGACGCGCAGACTTGTGTGGCGGAGGGGAAGCACATACGCCCGAGGCACACGCACCAAACACAAAGGATTCAGGATGGCGCCGGGCCACCCTCGCCCTTTTCTCCCTTCCAAGAACCCACTACAACTATTACCCCAAACTTTACCCTGCATGCTGGGTTAAGCCCCGGCTCCTTTTTTTCACTAAAATTCATTTTCATTTACTTACTTACTGCAACACGGGGCAGATGAAGATAGACTAACGACAACAAAGGGAGGTCAGTTCAGGTCGGAGGATCGGGCGGACTATGCGCCGGGTGGACGGCAAACGGGAGAAGGCGGAGGATGTGGGAAGCGAGGAGACTATCGGCAGGAGGAAAGCCGCTGTTCAGGTTGAAATTAGGCAGCAGCTTTATTAAGGGGATTCCACCAGTCAACGGCCGTGGGCATTACACCATCTACCACACACACACACACATATATATTATATATATTATATATATAATATATATATACATGTCATACATACATACATACATACATACATACATATATATATATATATATATATGCACATACATACATACATACATACATACATACATACATACATACATACATATATATCCATCCGTATATATCTTTCGGTTTTAGTTCTGTGTCATGAAAGACAGACTGTATCGGACACATATTTCGTGTTGCTTGGTATCCAGGGAAAAGACATTTGTGGGGGAAGATCCTGTCCATCACGGGAAAACGACAGGTCTGTTATCTAAATCCACCAGTTGATGAATGACACGGAGATGGTGAGGTTGCGGTCTCGTTGCATCAGGAACCCGTCACCTTCACACTTTAAGAGTATTGTCTGCAAAACGGCTGTAGTTTCCGTCCAAATAATGACCTTGGCACTGAAAGCGCCAAGTGATAGTGTAGTGACTTATTTTAATCGAGTTACCCTAAAAATTATTAGCGTCCCGTAGACTTCATGCTCGTCCCCCGTAACATTCTTTTATTTTATTATTAAATGTTTTATAAAATACCTTTTTAAACAGTTTAATTTTCTTTAACATTTAAGTAAAGTTTTCTTTTATGCATCATTAGTGTTTCGTCTTATCATATTTTTTATTACTTGCATGTGTTTTTATATATGTATAATATTAACTTTTACTTTGATATTGTAAATTCCGACGAATCATAACAATTTAAGGAATGTAGATATTATTTTCTTAAAGAAGCTACTTTGCAGTCTGCATCCGAATTCTGGAATCCATGCAAGGTCTACCGAGTCTCTGCTCAGTTTAGTTTTGTTTCATTCAATTTCTGTTTCTATTTTAAGTCTCCTCTTATGGTTTATGAACAATATTGTTTTATTTTTGGTTAAGTGTATTTAGTTTTATTTTTGGTTAAGTGTATTTAGTTTTATTTTTGCTTAATTGTATTTAATTTAATTTTGCTCACTTATTTTCTTTTTCACTTTTTATTTTTTTTTGCCTCATTATCCTTCACCCTAGCGTGGACCCAACATCCTTTATCCTTCCCTCACCATCCCACTGGTTTCGGTTTCCGGTACACTTGCTGCTAGTACTCGTGCCAGGACCATAAATCCTTTGTCGTAAGGATTTATGCGAGCCGAGGAAAGAAGTATCACGGACAGTGGTGTTAACCGTGATGTGGCCGCCAGGGCCGCGCCTTCCGTAAGCCCTGCTGCCGACGAAGGGGAACCTTCTGTTGACACAGGCGGGAATGGCCAGCCCCTGATTAGCGACCATCTCCGTGCTTCAACCCGTTTCAACTGCATAGGTTAGCCGAGGGATAGCCCTGGAGCCACGGTCGAGGAGGCCGTGCCCAGAGCACACTGCAGATGGCGCCTAAAACTGTTAACATTTATCCCATCCTCCCCGGTTGGCCGAGAATCCCGCTGTTGTTCGCTATAGCGGGGTCCCGGGCAGCGCCCCTGACCCACTTCCCACGAGAACGCCGTGAGTATACGACCTCCAGTGCGGGCGCGCGCTCAAGGTCGTAGGGTGCACCGAGAGTTGGCGCTCTGGACGCGCAGACTTGTGTGGCGGAGGGGAAGCACATACGCCCGAGGCACACGCACCAAACACAAAAGGATTCAGGATGGCGCCGGGCCACCCTCGCCCTTTTCCTCCCTTCCAAGAACCCACTACAACTATTACCCCAAACTTTACCCTGCATGCTGGGTTAAGCCCCGGCTCCTTTTTTTTCTACTAAAATTCATTTTCATTTACTTACTTACTGCAACACGGGGCAGATGAAGATAGACTAACGACAACAAAGGGAGGTCAGTTCAGGTCGGAGGATCGGGCGGACTATGCGCCGGGTGGCCGGCATAAGGGAGAAGGCGGAGGATGTGGGAAGCGAGGAGACTATCAGCAGGAGAAATGCCGCTGTTCAAGTTGAAATTAGGCAGCAGCTTTATTAAGGGGATTCCACCAGTCTACGGCCGTGGGCATCACACCATCTATCACACACACACACACACATATATATTATATATATTATATATATAATTTATATATACATGTCATACATACATACATACATATATATATATACACATACATACATACATACATACATACTTACATACATACATACATACATACATACATACATATATACATACATACATATATATATATATATATATATATATATATATATATATATATATATATCCATCCGTATATATCTTTCGGTTTTAGTTCTGTGTCATGAAAGAGAGACTGTATCGGACACATATTTCGTGTTGCTTGGTATCCAGGGAAAAGACATTTGTGGGGGAAGACCCTGTCCATCACGGGAAAACGACAGGTCTGTTATCTAAATCCACCAGTTGATGAATGACACGGAGATGGTGAGGTTGCGGTCTCGTTGTATCAGGAACCCGTCACCTTCACACTTTAAGAGTATTGTCTGCAAAACGGCTGTAGTTTCCGTCCAAATAATGACCTTGGCACTGAAAGCGCCAAGTGATAGTGTAGTGACTTATTTTAATCGAGTTACCCTAAAAATTATTAGCGTCCCGTAGACTTCATGCTCGTCCCCCGTAACATTCTTTTATTTTATTATTAAATGTTTTATAAAATACTTTTTTAAACAGTTTAATTTTCTTTAACATTTAAGTAAAGTTTTCTTTTATGCATCATTAGTGTTTCGTCTTATCATATTTCTTATTACTTGCATGTGTTTTTATATATGTATAATATTAACTTTTACTTTGATATTGTAAATTCCGACGAATCATAACAATTTAAGGAATGTAGATATTATTTTCTTATAGAAGCTACTTTGCAGTCTGCATCCGAATTCTGGAATCCATGCAAGGTCTACCGAGTCTCTGCTCAGTTTAGTTTTGTTTCATTCAATTTCTGTTTCTATTTTAAGTCTCCTCTTATGGTTTATGAACAATATTGTTTTATTTTTGGTTAAGTGTATTTAGTTTTATTTTTGGTTAAGTGTATTTAGTTTTATTTTTGCTTAATTGTATTTAATTTAATTTTGCTCACTTATTTTCTTTTTCACTTTTTTTTTTTTGCCTGCGTTTTATTTAAAGTTTGGTTTTATTGCACTTACCCTTAGTCTGTTCCTAAGCGAGCAAGCGATGTGCCGTGACGTTTCACTACGGTTACCAATGTGGTAGATAGGTTGTATCTACCGTTTGAGCGGCTCTGAAGTGTTTGGAGTGGATGTGTGTGCTCACTATATGGCTGTGTGCTGTAGGTGATATGTAAATTAACAAGGGAGACGGAGAAACTATAGTCGGTGAAGGACTGGGCAGTCATTTATTTCATTAAATAGATCAAATGTGTTGCTGCTGGTTACTTATTTCCGGACCCTGATGCTTAAGTACATGGGAGCTGTGTAAGCGAACAGTGAACGAGGGGAGCCTTTGGTCCAATCAGAGAGTTGTAAGGTGTCTGAGTCAACCAGTCAGGTCTCTGCAGTGAGTCGCAAGAAGACCTGCTGGTGAGAGAGTGAGGATGAGGATATTGAATCTGATGTGATACAACCTGGAAAGTATGCGGAGCTTCAGGGTTGCGGGTTATGCTGCTACACTGTTACCCCCAGCCCTGCATTCAGTCCATGCCCTATCACGGCAGAACGTTGATTTGGGTCGCGTCCACCTCTCGAGTTTCTCCGCTGCCTTTGCTGTGCCTTTCTCCCCTGGTGACGTTGCTCAACCCACTCTGTATAGGATGAACTGCTGTCTGAGTACTTTACCTGGTGGTGGCGCCGCCTTTCCGCTTTAGGGACGATTCAACCAGCTTTGTGTACACGTGCCTGTACGCACGCTTGGCAGTCTGGGCCAGAGCCGTCACCCCAGTAATACCTTCTGCTTTTCCGGTAACTATAACTATAAAGTAAAGATGAAGTCGGTAGGGCATGACGTCCGGGTTGGTAGATGTTAGATATCAGAAATGACAGGGTAATTGTTTATATGAAATGATATATAGACGTACAAAATATTTTGTTTAGTTTTCTTGCATTGAGTACATCACATACATATTAAGGAAATATCTTTGGACTGTTACACAGTAATGGTAATATAAAAGAGAATGAGAAACTTTTGTAGTGAAAAAATATTTTCTGAAGGTTGCTAGTGGCCTGGAACGCTAGTTGATTAGCATTAATTATGATGACGTCACACAGTACGACTCACGGTTCCTCGTGTATATCTATGCAAATATGATGACAAATATGACAATAAAGACCCCCCCCCAAAGAAAAAAAAAAAAAAAATCGTTACTCAATGGGATTACAATAAGCTCGCAAAAACAAGCTTTCAAAGAAACCAATAGCTGTGACATCACAGATTCGGAGGCTGTCACGTCTTGAACACTCTACGCCAATCATAGCGCATCCAGTACCCACGAGTCGGTTCTCGCGACAGCTCTGCCCTGGGCCGAGTCGTCGCAATGATCCATGTCTTCAATTTGCTTACAGAAATAATAACTATCTTTAATCTTTTAGAAAGTTAATAGAAATGGTATTAGAGAATTTTCTATTGCTTGAAGAAATAATAAATATCTATAATCTCTTAGAAGGTCAACAAATATAACATTACAGAATTTTCATTAATTATTTAGTCTTGATTATGACAAAATTAGTTCATATTACACAAAAAACTATATTAAATAAGATAAATCAATAAGAAAGCTTTGTCAACTTTCAGCATTTTCTCAGAAGCAGATATCATTGAAATGTTTGTTCTACCAATTTATTTCTTTTGTTTTGGTTGCAATGTTTCTAAAAATAACGACAATTGTGCTACCCTCACGCAACTTAATTTTAATGTTTACACAGTAAATAAAAGGTACTCATAAATTTCTTGCTCATAGTACTGGTGATTTATATATTATTTTCCTAATTTCCTTGCAATGACCTTTGAGAACTTCATAATGATGATGATAGTCATAAGAACTTAATAATAATAATAATGAGGATGTATTTACATTCATGAGAGAAAGTAATATTAAAATTAATGTTGATAATTCCCAGTATGATTGATACTGGGTTAATCATTTCATAATTCTTGTTGTTATAATAGGAGACTGGGAGATCTCAGATTAAAATAATGGACAGAAGTGTAATAATACCCTGATATTCCAGATATGGTCAGTAGATACTAGTACCTCAGGGGACATTTCCAAAAACAGCTTTAAATAACAGAATTAAATCTCATATTTTCAGTTTCAGTTTTCACACGAATGTGAACCGTGTTCATGTTGACAAATGTATAAAAGGTAGGAAAGAGAATGAATATCTTCACAATGCAAGAGACGTATTTGATTATTTCTTCGTCGGAAACACATGTATTTCTGACGAAGATATAATCAAAGCCGGTCAAATACATTTCTTGTATTGTGAAGATATTCATTCTCATTCATACACGAATGTTTTGACGAAACCCTAAATATTTGTCACGGTAATGAGCACTATAACTTTACGCACTATAACTAACCATTAGGATATATGTGTAAAATAGGTTCCTGGAACTAAAAGAAAATATCTTCAAGATAGCAGAAACATAAAGCTGAAATATAGTTGTAAGGCCATGATATATTAGAACATTTGCATAAGTGAACTTACAAGATGTTTTTATGAACATAAACCCAGTATTAATGTTAATATTAATTGCAGGCCTCAGCTGACATCGACCGTGATCAGGAGCAGAGTTCAAACAACTTTGCTTGAAATTATTATGACTGTATGTAAATGTATAATGATAACGCTCATTGACAGGAAAAATCTTGAATACTGTAGGTTTACCAGGAAATATCAATAACATAAGTGACACAATCTTGACATTAATAATGACGATGTCACATAGTACCATTCACAAATCCTTGAGTATATCTGTGCAAGTATGATAATAACATCAGGATATTTATATTATGGGTTACAGAGTTGACACCAAGCGTGTTTAGATAACCTTTTCATAAACCCTGAGGACTTATTTCCACTTCAAAAATCACCAGTCATGCCCAGACGAAAAGGAATGAGACGAGAGGACATAGAACTTTAATTGTTCTCATTAATGGCTCTTGTGGAAGAAGTCTGTGCTTGTATACTCACTGTGTCGTGTTCGTATATATGTTTGTTTGGTGTTTCTCTACGATGCTTGAGGGAGAAGAATACACCAATTAAAACTAAAGTAGGTTCATTGGAGATCAGCTCTGACAAAAATAAAAGGGAGTTCTTCATAGTCCTGTGCCCCACACGTTAGCTTCTGTCCGAGAGTGCTACTGCCAGACGTATGACTACCGAGACAGAATAAAATATTGTACTCTACAAATTGTACAGAGAATCTCACTCTTTTACATAGACGATATGCTACACAGCAATATAAAATAAACATAATCTTCTATATTTCACATGGTGTAACATATCCCACAAAAGGCAGTATATATGTAATGAATCATATAATTATCACAATATAGGTACGATAATATTGTCATCATATTCTGTATATGGCGGCATCACAATATGGCACTCACAACTCATATAGTATCACAACTCATTTCATTATCACAACCCACAGTCTGTATGAGGAACCTACCAGTTACCATCGTCTGAGAGGCAAAATGACTGTGAAAGCCCCTGGTTGTTGACGCGAGTTCCTGGCAGAGTTTTATGAGAATATATAGTTTTGCACATAATTTATTTTTACGGAAGTAGATTTAGATTGTTATTTATGTTTAATATTTGTGTACCTGTATCTTCTTAGTTATTTAAACTTTAATAGCATACTGGTATTCAGTTTATATTGTTGTGATATATATTTATATGTATGTTGCTGATATATATAAAGTTAATTATGAAAATAACTTAGTAACCTTTAAGAATACATTTAAATCTAGGATTGTTCAAAATGTATGTTGGATGACTACAAACTTTAATGGTTGGCTTGCATTTTAAAAATAACTTTACATTTTTCTTTTTAGAGTATATATGTATACATGAACACCTATGTATTAAGGAAATAAAAGTATTATTCAAGGAAATGTTGTTTTGGGGGAAATAGGTATTGACAATCAAACTTGAATTAAAAAAAAACAATATAATACATGGAATAGAAGAATTAATTACAATTTACAAGATATTATTACCACAAGAAACAATATTATAAAAAGAATAAGCATAAATACAATACACAAATATTACAATATTACTAATAACCTTCTAACTCTAACAGGCAAGCAAAAAATGACAAACACACAAGCATCAACATTTTAGCTCAAAAAGAAAGAAAGAAAGAAAGAAAAAATTAAGAGTACACTTTTAACTACAAACTATTCTAGTGATATCGAGCCATCCCCGGCACCTGTAACTGATGAGAAATAACAATAATGATATGCCCACAATAATTAATAGTTAATAAATGATGATGATAATAATAATAATAATAATAATAATAATAATAATAATAATAATAATAATAATAATAATAATAATAAAATATAGAGTAACGATGCGGAACTTATACTATAAACATTAACTAGCAAAGCAAGCAAACTTTTCTAACGACAGTTTTACTCTCAGATAAATATGGAGAACAACGGCTGCAAAAAATCATCCTTTTCACACATTCTGGCTTTGAAGCTATTGGTTGCTGGTAGACATGGAATTTTGAGGACAGTACACCAAAGGCATTCTCCGACACTCGTCTTGCTCAGGACGGTTAAAATTGAAAATTCTCTGATCTGGTGAAATACCTTTTCCAGCTCTCCCATATGGTGACTGAACATCTGCCAATAGCAGTGTACTGGGTGGTGGAATGGTTCGTTTTACTTGATCTATTCTTCTCCAGAGTGAAAGCTTGTCCCAAACGCTTGCAGAAGCTTGCGCTCCAACACCATCATACAGGGGCTTGTAATTAGCACCATCGAAGGCTAGCATATTACTGCTCTGAGGAGCCTTATATAATATTTTCATCCCGAACCTGCCAGCTCCTGAATCAGAAATCGCTTTTCATCAGTCGCTCGAATGGAGTGGGGAAAGTTCCACAGTATACTGAAAGCCCTTGCCACATCTTGCTACACTTCAGAAGTTAATGGCAGCTGCAAATAACACCCTTTCGAAATATAAATGACTACACACTTCAGGAATAATTCTTAATATCTTGCAATGGCTTATCCAGTGAATGATGTGATTATCCGAAAGTGAAGAAAATCATTATTGTAAATTGTTCTCAAGCAAGCAAGCACATACTGGCTCATATTTGCTTTTCATATGTCATTGGCCTTCGAGAGTAGATGGCAAAAATAAGTTGATACATGAGTTTTTAAAAAGTTCACTACATTTGCCCAATAACTTGATGAGTATTATTGTGCAAGAAAATAGTACCGATTTCAGAAGAAATGGTAAAGGAATCTGACAACTTTAAATGTCTGAAACTCAAGACCATTTATTTTTACATATAGATAAGAGTAGACTAGCAAAAATGCTTTCGAATCTCTTGCACACCCTCATGCCTATAGATCTTAGCAATATCTACAAAACGTCTATATTTACAATGTCAGCAGGAATTTTATCACGAAATTGGAGATTAGCACTAGTCATCCACAGGGGGCATATCATGACATTTCATGAAATATTAGATTTAAAAAAGAAAGAAAAAAATGCAGTTCTTTCAGAGTATACTAAGGCAAGCCATGGATCTCAAAGGTCAATGACAAGCTTGTATCACCCCATGAATCCGTTATGGCGTCCTGATGTCATGAAGTCAAAAAATAGTATTGCCATGAACACACACAGTAGGTATCACCAGCTGATTATAACCCAAGTCTTCGAAAAGTGTCTGCTGCCCTGCAGTCATGTAAAGCAGGATCATTTGTCTTATAAGTAGAAAGGTAAGTTATTAAGAATGTTATATTAAAGATTTATAACCATTATTATGTTACTTAAAGATTTATAACCATTATTATGTTACTTAAAGATTTATAACCATTATTATGTTACAAGATCATTAATATTAATTCTAAAGGTGACTGTATTTCGTTACAGCAACCGCTCAAGATGAAGCAATACATTCAAAATATACACAAACATAAGGAAATGGCTCTGGTGAGTATGTAGAATATACAGAAAGGGCGTCATGTATTTGAGACCTTATTTCACTCGACTACGTAAGTTAAACCTATTCGTAACAGAATATCGGTCATCACTAGGATGAAACTCGGAGTACTTCAAACACGCTAGCAAAGATAGAAAAAAAGATTAGGAACCAGGAGAAGAGAAGCAAGACGAACATTATCGGTACACAGCTGGGTTCAGTGTGAATCACGGGCAGAGATGAGTGTCGACAACTCGAGTGTGATATCACATTAGAATCATTCCAGAAATATTACATGAGCATTCATTAAGCTTCCTGGATAATATTTCTGCAGAGACTATACTGTATAGAAGGTATTTAAGATAATATATTACTATTTTGCCACAAAAAATAAATATTTATTTGATCATCATGCAAGGTTACATGAAGCATTTTATCGAGCGAGCCTGTTTGGATTCCAATTGTGTTTATACACACACACACACACACACACACACACACACACACACACACACACACACACACTCACACACACACACACACACACACACACACACACACACACACACACACACACACACACACACACACACACACATAATTACTGACATAATCATTGAGACCAACGGCGATCTCAACCATTTTTGGTAAAGATTAGCAACTAGAATATCACCCCTTAGCCTTAATCATTGCAGCAACATATTTTGGCATGCCTCGAATGCAGAGGCATACCATTGTTGGTACATTCTACTTGGCTCATTTCGTCTTTTTATATCGTTCCATAAATACTCTATGGAGTTTAAATCAGGACTGTTCCCAGGCTTATCAAGCACTCTAATACCATGATTATCCATATAGGCTTTAACACTTTTGTCTGTCTGACAGGAAGCTCCATCATGCATGAAAATGCAGTCATTACGAAGTTGGGGCAGAAGGCATCTATCAATGACGTCATGATATCCAGCTTGATTTAGATAATCCTTTACAATATCTAATCTTCCAATACGCAAGGAAGAGATTACAGACCCCACCATCACTTTTCTAGGGAATTTCATTTGTGCTTTTTAGTATTCCGGATGGGCCTTCTCTAAGCTGGGTCTTCTAACGAATCTTCGTCTGTTCATCAGAAAATATATATATATATATATATATATATATATATATATATATATATATATATATATATATATATATATATTGATATACAATATATAAAATAATAATATAATATAATATATATATATATATATAAAAAGAAAAATGATATATTTATAACATATATATATTATATATATATAATATATATATATATATTATATATACATAGAATGTATGTACAACACAACATATATATAGTATATGTATAATATATATATTATATATATGTAGTATATAATATATATAATACATATAATGTATATGTATAAATATCATATATATATATATATATATATATATATATATATATATATATATATATATATATATATATATTTATATGTATCTCTCTCTCTCTCTCTCTCTCTCTCTCTCTCTCTCTCTCTATATATATATATATATATATATATATATATATATATATATATATATATATATATATATATATATATATATATATCCATCCCTTTTAATTTTGCGATTCAGTGGTACCTGCCTGAAGTACAGGACAGACCTGTCCGTTCCTAGTGCAATAAAGTTCTACGAGATGAAAAGAAGCCATAGAAAAAAGTCTGCAGACAGGTCATGGCACTCCAGGACAGGGCGTTTCCCTACAATATCCTTCCTATATGAACGCAGACACACATGAAGGCAAATATATATAATCTCTTCTACGATAATGATAACAATACTATTAATGATAATGATAGTAAGAGTGATAAGAACAGCGATTTTGATGACAACAGCAATAATAATAATAATAATAATAATAATAATAATAATAATAATAATAATAATAATAATAATAATAATCACAGCAACGATAAAAATAATAATAAAAAAAATATAAAGAATAATAATAATAACATCCGTGATAACAAAGATAACAATGATAATTATGATAATGGTGATAACGGAAGAAATT
>NC_051393.1:39648919-39656419 GCF_015228065.2 Penaeus monodon
AATGCATATAGGCTGTTTTACACCCGGGGTATAAGTCAGGTCTCGCCACTTTATACCCCCGGATATAAAATGGGCTAGGCCAGAAAATACCTTCCCTTTTGCATGTAATAAGTAGATACGATACTGTCAGAAGATAGTGGCTACTTCTAATGCTCAACCTTGAAATATGCATTGCGATAATCATAATCAACATATTTATGATAATAACTATCATTATCATTATCACTGTTAAGAAAGTTGTAATCTGGACAGTAAATAGTGAACATTCGCACAGCATTCAAAATCACAGTGAATTGTTCAGAAATGTTTCCCCAAAATAAGGCATGTATTTGTGAACTTAATTAAAGCAGCATGTTAAATGTCTTTACTTATGCTGTTATTTTTGACGAAAGAAAGACGGCGTCACGGGTCTGACTTCCTTAGTTTTATTAAGAAAAAAAAAGTTGTAATGTGATTTCCATTCGTCAAAAATACTAATAAAAAAAAAAATAAAAATAAATAAAATAAATAAATAATGATGTTATTTGGATATTCACTCGTTACCTTTTGATCAAAATAGAGCTTTCTTAATTAGTAATACTAATTATTATAGTAAAACAAATATTTTTGCTTTGAAATGAGCATACATTACATGCTGATGATATTGATAATACACAATAATGATAACGATAATAAAGATGAAAATAAGAATAACGATAACAATAACAATAATATTACTAATAATAGCAATAACAGTAATTATAATACTTATAATAACAATAACAACAATAATGATGATAATACTGCTACTACTAATAATAATGTTAATTACAATAATGGAAACGATGATTATGAAATAATGATAAGGATAACACTCTTTATCATTATAATTATATTGTCATGATCCTTATAATCATGATAATGATGATCATTATCGTTATCATTATCTTCATATTTATCATTATCATTATCCTTATTATCATTATCATTATATAATAATTATTATCATCATTATTATTATCATTATCATTTCATTATCATTGTTATTAATATTATTATCATTATCATTATCATTGTAATAATGATAATGATAATGCTGCTGATGATGATGAAACACACAGACCATATATAACTGGAAATCAATAGCAAAGACACAAATGATCAGTACTTTTCAATTTTGACCACCATCAACTGAGTACACAAAAATGTGCATGTCAAATTTTCAAAACATTGTAGCCAGTACAGTATGCAAAATGATTAATAAATGAGAATATTTCAATTTTGAGTTTAATATAGTGGCCTGTAGAATTCAGTACATAATGCAAAAGGAATATCTGTAGTTGTGAGATTAATACATGATCATTATCATCTGGCAATTTAGTAATATATTTGTTACATGCAAAAGGGAAGGACTATATTCTGGTCTAAGGGGGTCTATTCTAACCTAGCCTATTTTATGCCCAAGATATAAACTGGCCTATACTAACAAATACCCCGGGTATAAATAGCCTAGCCTAAAATAACCCCGGGTATATTCTGGGCGAGGGTATAGTCTGGGCTGTTTTTTTTTTTTATGACAAACCTTCACACTTGGGTCTTTGATCTGATGTGACGTGAGGAAAGGCTGCGGAGATATCGAGGCGTAAAGGAAGGTCTTATAAAAACCCTGGCTTAAGTCTGCGTGGCGAGCGAGGTCGTCGCGAGATTGTCAGCGAAATGGTCGTTACTCCGTCGAAGAATCCGTATGGCGAGGAGCTCGGCACGGTGTAGGGGTATTTTGGACCGCGTCCTTGGTGATTCCAGCAGCTATGCGGGCAGGATCGGTCACCAGGCCATAGGGACATCTCAGCAGGAGGGTTGTATAGCAGTCTGACGAGGTAATTGGTAGCTACGTGTCTGTCATGTAAGAGTATATAATTCATGTAGAATAACAGCAACATAAAATAACTTTAGCATACATATTTCAATAATATGGTATCGCTATAGCTAGAGCACATCCTGCCTTCTTCTGAATCACAATGAAAGTGGATATCTATGTTTAAGTATACAGAGATGCATAGACATATAGATGGGTTTATATAATACGATAGGCAAAGATGAGCGAAAAGGAAAGACAGGTAGCTGGTTTGACAAACAGAAATAGACAGACAGAAATCAAACCTAAGCCTAAATTTTGCCCTATCTTCAAGACCCTCGATATGTCTAGACACTGATACATTCAAAGGCAAACATGTTCTTGCTCATCGTTCGATGCATTGAACAAAAATCGCAAATCAAAGAAAATATTAAACAACATTCTCATTGAAGGTTTACAATATTTTCCCTCCTTTAACCTCATCATTTTAATTTAGGATAAAAAAATACCAACTCGTTCTATCAGCAACTTCTAAACTTATATAACCTTCACGAAGTTAACCAACACACACACACGCACACACACACACACACACACACACACACACACACACACACACACACACACACACACACACATATATATATATATATATATATATATATATATATATATATATATATACACATGTGTGTGTGTGCGTGTGTGTGTGTATGTATGTGTGTGTAGATAGATAGACAGATAGATATCTGTCTTCGTCTATTTTCAACATACCTGGCTATCTGTTTGCAAATATATTTGTTTTTTTCTCTCTACAAGTCTAATCTCATCACTCACACCCTAAAAGAGAGATTAGAAAAAGATACAGATGAAGCAGATATGTCAAGATAAAAGGCAAATTGAACACAGAGATACAACAGTAACAGTGACTAATCAAACACATAAACTAGACCTCCCCTAAAAAAAAAAAAAAAAAAAAAAAAAAAATGTATTTTAAGTCAACAACTTCGTGATTGGTTAACCACGTTTGTTGGGATAAATTTGGATGATAACTATTTTTGTACAAAGGAGAAAGGGTAAGGAAGGGGGAACAATATTCAATACATTTACAATTTGGGTCCATTTCTCTTCGTGTGTCTTTTTCTTTCTCTCCCTCACTCCGTTTTTTATTGACTCTTTTTCTGTCCTTTTCTCTTCCCTTTCATGAATTTTCTTTATATATATATATATATATATATATATATATATATATATATATATATATATATATGCATATATGTATGAGAGAGAGAGAGAGATAGAGAGAGGATATATATATATATATATATATATATATATATATATATATATATATATATATATATATAGAGAGAGAGAGAGAGAGAGAGAGAGAGAGAGAGAGAGAGAGAATGAGAGAGAATGTGTGTGTCTGTGAAACATGTTTATTGCTATGTATGTCCCTTTCCTTTGAAGTCTTAGCTTTGTCATTTCGGAGGGAAGAAAATGAAAAAGAAAACATGTTCCAAGATTTTTTTTTTTCATAATGGTGAGAGCACCATCCCGTTTAAATATATTTTGATGGATGCACGTGACAAATGATGCTGAAGAAACCAGGTGTTACAGCAATACATAGGTCTTCGGAAAGGGAAAGACAGCACAACAGTGGTATATCTAGTGTGGAAAGAAGAGATAAATAAACGGGTAAAGCGATGAAGATGCGCATATGCATATATGTGTCTTAGAGAAAGAAATGTTTGCGTACATAAGTACAAATATACCTAAGTACATAGGACACGAATAACGTAGAAAACTTGAGCAGTGTCTTTAATATCAGAATCGAGATTTGCTAGTAAATTAAGTACTAACGGATACCAAGACTACGGTATTCCGGGCTTTAGAACAATATAGAATGGGCGGCAATAAAGGCAAACCACCTTCAGGCGGCGCGGCGTCACAGAATGCGAGCGAGCAACGCCGCGCTCTATCTCCCTCTCCCAACCTCCCTCCCTCTCTGTTTGTCTGTTTATTTATACGTTTAGCTCCCTTTCTTCCCCTCCCTTCCCCCCACTTTCGGTTTGGGACGAAAGTGCTTCTGTTTCTTCTTCTAAGTTGCTGTAGCTGTTCGCCATAGTGGTGAATGAATAAAATGTGAACATCCCAGACCACGTTATTACCATCCCCTAGCGGCGGGCAGCGTAAGTATCGTTTTTTTTCTGAGCGTCAAAAGGATCGTCTGCTTCTCTTGGGGAAATCTTTTAATCTTTTAAAAGTGCGATTTTTTGATTTGGTTGAATCAAATAAGAGTTACGAAGTATTCGGCATGATTTATTAATAAAGAAAAATCAATAATCAATAAAAAATCGATAACTTCACCACACCTCAGGTAACTTTTAAATGACTCGAGATTTACCCATTAGTTTCGTTTTACACACTGTCTACCGCCATTTTCTTTTATGAATTTGATTGTACATAGATGGCTCTCCAAGCGCTCAGCCACCATGGAGCCAATTGGTAAAGATACGTATCCCCAGTTGATTTCCCCTTTCCTTGCGATCTTTTCATAATAATAATTATAACAATAACAACAACAACAATAATAATAATAATTATTATTATTATTATATTAATAATAATAATAATAATAATAATAATAATAATAATAATAATAATATTGATGTAACTTATGATTTGTTAAGTGAACTAACAGGATATATATAGTTCCATATTAGTTGTACATAAATGCATATAGGCTGTTTTACACCCGGGGTATAAGTCAGGCCTCGCCACTTTATACCCCCGGATATAAAATGGGCTAGGCCAGAAAATACCCTTCCCTTTTGCATGTAATAAGTAGATACTATACTGTCAGAAGATAGTGGCTACTTCTAATGCTCAACCTTGAAATATGCATTGCGATAATCATAATCAACATATTTATGATAATAACTATCATTATCATTATCACTGTTAAGAAAGTTGTAATCTGGACAGTAACAAGTGAACATTCGCACAGCATTCAAAATCACAGTGAATTGTTCAGAAATGTTTCCCCAAAATAAGGCATGTATTTGTGAACTTAATTAAAACAGCATTTTGCATATCTTTACTTATGCTGTTATTTTTGACGAAAGAAAGACGGTGTCACGGGTCTGACTTCCTTAGTTTTATTAAGAAAAAAAAGTTGTAATGTGATTTCCATTCGTCAATAATAATAATAATAATAATAATAATAATAATAATAATAATAATAATAATAATAATAAAATAAATAAAAATAAATCAAATAAATTAATAATAATAATGTTATTTGGATATTCACTCGTTACCTTTTGACCAAAATAGAGCTTTCTTAATTAGTAATACTAATTATTATAGTAAAACAAATATTTTTGCTTTGAAATGAGCATACATTACATGCTGATGATATTGATAATACACAATAATGATAACGATAATAAAGATGAAAATAAGAATAACAATAACAATAATATTACTAATAATAGCAATAACAGTAATTATAATACTTATAATAACAATAACAACAATATTGATGATAATACTGCTACTACTAATAATAATGTTAATTACAATAATGGAAACGATGATTATGAAATAATGATAAGGATAACACTCATTATCATTATAATTATATTGTCATGATCCTTATAATCATGATAATGATGATCATTATCGTCATCATTATCTTCATATTTATCATTATCATCCTTATTATCATTATCATTATATAATAATTATTATCATCATTATTATTATCATTATCATTTCATTATCATTGTTATTGATATTATTATTATCATTATCATTTCATTATCATTGTTATTAATATATTGTTATCATTATCATTATCATTATAATAATGATAATGATAATGCTGCTGCTGGTGATGATACACACAGACCATATATACAACTGGAAATCAGTAGCAAAGACACAAATGATCAGTACTTTTCAATTTTGACCACCATCAACTGAGTACACAAAAATGTGCATGTCAAATTTCCAAAACATTGTAGCCAGTACAGTATGCAAAATGATTAATAAATGAGAATATTTCAATTTTGAGTTTAATATAGTGGCCTGTAGAATTCAGTGCATAATGCAAAAGGAATATCTGTAGTTGTGAGATTAATACATGATCATTATCATCTGGCAATTTAGTAATATACTTGTTACATCCAAAAGGGAAGGACTATATTCTGGTCTAAGGGGGTCTATTCTAACCTAGCCTATTTTATGCCCAAGATATAAACTGGCCTATACTAACAAATACCCCGGGTATAAATAGCCTAGCCTAAAATAACCCCGGGTATATTCTGGGCGAGGGTATAGTCTGGGCTGTTTTTTTTTATGACAAACCTTCACACTTGGGTCTGATCTGATGTGACGTGAGGAAAGGCTGCGGAGATATCGAGGCGTAAAGGAAGGTCTTATAAAAACTCTGGCTTAACTCTGCGTGGCGAGCGAGGTCGTCGCGAGATTGTCAGCGAAATGGTCGTTACTCCGTCGAAGAATCCGGTGTAGGGGTATTTTGGACCGCGTCCTTGGTGATTCCAGCAGCTAGGCGGGCAGGATCGGTCACCAGGCCATAGGGACATCTCAGCAGGAGGGTTGTATAGCAGTCTGACGAGGTAATTGGTAGCTATGTGTCTGTCATGTAAGAGTATATAATTCATGTAGAATAACAGCAACATAAAATAACTTTAGCATACATATTTCAATAATATGGTATCGCTATAGCTAGAGCACATCCTGCCTTCTTCTGAATCACAATGAAAGTGGATATCTATGTTTAAGTATACAGAGATGCATAGACATATAGATGGGTTTATATAATACGATAGGCAAAGATGAGCGAAAAGGAAAGACAGGTAGCTGGTTTGACAAACAGAAATAGACAGACAGAAATCAAACCTAAGCCTAAATTTTGCCCTATCTTCAAGACCCTCGATATGTCTAGACACTGATACATTCAAAGGCAAACATGTTCTTGCTCATCGTTCGATGCATTGAACAAAAATCGCAAATCAAAGAAAATATTAAACAACACTCTCATTGAAGGTTTACAATATTTTCCCTCCTTTAACCTCATCATTTTAATTTAGGATAAAAAAATACCAACTCGTTCTATCAGCAACTTCTAAACTTATATAACCTTCACGAAGTTAACCAATAATGACATCAGCTTCGGTAATATCTTAAATCGAATCTTGCCTGTGAAGCTTCGAAATGTCTGCTTATGGACCACTAACTCGGAGTGTCAACGGGCAGGAGGTGGCGAGGCTACGATAATGTTGGTGGAGAAGGAGGATTGTCTCCTTGATAAAAGTTACTTCTTGAAAAGTTTCTTCATCGAAAGTCTATTATAATAACTTACAAATATGCGTGTATGCACGTTCACGCGCGCGCGCACACGCACACACACACACACACACACACACACACACACACACACACACACACACACACACACACACACACACACACACACACACACACACACACACGCACACACACACACTTCTCATCAAGGCGTGGGTTGAAACGAATTATCCCTGTTAGTAATTAAAGTATTATGGTTAACAATGGTTAACAGCAATAAGCTCTTCCACATAGATTAGTGATACGTGTGTGAACATAAAACTGTG
>NC_051393.1:39663919-39666419 GCF_015228065.2 Penaeus monodon
CTCCGGGTATGAAACCGAAGGGCATTACTAAACAAACCATACCACACAACCCACTAAAAGGAGTGTGCAACTAGGATCTACCTAGCTCCATAGACATTAGTTATCTACTTGTACATGAGTAGCGATAGCGTGGTTTTACACACACTCCCCATGGGCACTCAGAAGAAGCTGATTTAGAAATTCGAAACCGAAGTCAGTTGTACTGTGTATGTGTGTGTGTGTGTGTGTGTGTGTGTGTGTTTGTGTGTATATATATATATATATATATATATATATATATATATATATATTATGCATGTATGTATATGAAAGGTGGAATAATGGAATGCCGCATTGATATAGATATATAACAATCCTCCCTGACCAGGCCTCGAAGGTCACTCCGCGTATGAAACTGGAGTTGCCCTAGATACATATACTTGTCCACTACCTCTAGCGATTTGCCTTCGAATGGAGCTCTACTGTTGAACATGATCTTAGTCTTTTTCTTGTTCATCCCTTTCAGGCTTTCTCTATTCAGATTGTATATTAATAGCTGTATTTCATTTGTGGATTCACTGACGAGAACAATATCGTCTGTAAATTTTAGATTGTTTAGGTATTCGTCTCCTATTTTGATATCCTTTCCGCTCCATTGCAGCTTCTTGAATATTTCATCAAGACAAGCTGTAAACAGTTTTTTTGAGATGGTATCAACCTTTTTTTAACTGGTATTTTATCGGTTTAAGTGTGGAGCTTGATGGTTGCTGTCCCATCTTTGCATATATCGTCTAATATTTTACAATATACCTCCTCTACTCCGATGGCGACTTCCATGTCCACTTCCGCTCTAGTCTTTTTTCGAAGAATGTATTCATGATTTTGAGTGATCGAGCCTCTGCAAAATCGACTAGCATTCCTAGTGCCTATTCCATGATTCCCCACTGTGGTTTCTCCTTCGGTCTTTTTACCTATTTTGGCATTAATATCTCCCATTATAAATGTTAAACGCTGCAGTGTTTAGTTTTATTGTTACTGAAGCCACTCTTTCGCTATAAAATTTCACGATATCCTTTTCTAAGCGTTTGTGAACTAAGAAACCTACCCCTAATTCCTGCTTTCTACTCTGGGGTTTACTTCTCCAGTAGAACACATGTTTATCCTTTAGTATCTTCTGTTCTTCGTCTCTTCTTCTAACTTCACAGAGTCCTACAACATTCCATTTAATGAAGGAGAGTTCCTCAAGTAATGCTTGTAAGTCGGATTCAGTTCCCATGGTCCTTATATTATATATGCAAATGTTCATCAACGTGGGACGGCCTGTCTTTAACCGGAGATGATCCTTATCACCGCTGTAAAAACGGGCTCCTTCGCCTCCTGGGAATGAGGGCCGTTGCTTTGTTTGTGCAGTCATGGTTTTTGATTGAGAGGTAGACAGCCGAGTTATCCCCCACCTACTGGCTTAAGTGTATCTTGGTGGGAGGAGGAGTAGTTTATCCCGGATGCCTCTGATAAGCCCCTCCAGCACGGTTGGCCCTGCCTAGTGTGGGCTTATGAGCAGAAATGCACGGGCCTGCTCACTACACCAGAAGTGTAGTGTGCATATATGTGTGATTATATATTGTATGCTGATTTAATTTATGCGTATACACCTAGTGCAGCCATAGTTGTTCACCCGCACATGCCCTAAGTATTATGTAATATATTAATTTTCGTGCACGTGCACATGCAAGCACACACCTTTACACATGTCCTCTGCATAGGATATTTATACATAATCCTACATTATACACAACTATACACATGGACGTGTATGTATGTATATATATATATATATATATATATATATATATATATATATATATATATATATATATATATATATATATATATATATATATATACGCACATCACATGCACTTACGTATGTGTATACACACCTAGATATATGCAAACATACACATTTGTACATATCTTGTACACGTACTTATGACTATGCATACATGCATATGTATATAGCCATACATATAATTATAGACATGTGTATGAGCACATACGTATATGAGTACACATTAGTGTCCACCTATATATGTATGTATACGCCTATACATGCATGTCATATAGCTGCACTTATGCACATGCGTATGTATATACATACACACATATACACATACATATACATACATATATACACATATGCATGCACATACATACATATACATATATATACATACATATATATATATACATGCATATATACATACATACATGTATACACACATATACTCATATATACACATATATAGACACACATACACATATTTACATATACATATAGAAAAATATATAAACATATATGCACATATTTAAATATCTCTGTATATATACACACATGTAAACTCTTATGTACAAGCCCGGGAACATACACATACCTCTTGCACTCTCACACATACATAACCATGCATGCATGCCATGCATACACATGGCCGCATACGTGCCTGTATATATATTTAGACGCACA
>NC_051393.1:39713919-39716419 GCF_015228065.2 Penaeus monodon
TGTTGTATCTCTGCAAAAACTAGAGAAAGATAGATAGATAGATATAATTTTAATATTATATATATATATATTATTTTAAATATATATAATAATTATAATATTATATATATATTTTAGCATAAACCCGTTGTGTGTGTGTGGTGTGTGGGGTTATATATATATATATTATATATATAAATATTATATATAATAAATAATATAATATAATAATAATAATAATATATATTAAATATATATATAATTTTATATATACTTATAATATATAAAATAGATTATATTTTAAAAATTTTTATAATACATACATATATATTATATAATATTATTATATTATTATATAATTATAAAATTTATAAAATTTATATATATATATATATGTATAACTGTGTATAGTTATTTTTTAATATATATATATATTATTATATATAAAATTATATAATATATAAAATATTATTATATATTCAAATATATATACACACACACAATAATAATTTTTTAAAATAAATTATAGTAATATTATTAGTATTACTAATTGTGATAGTTGTAGTAGTAGTGATGAAAATAGTAATAACAAGAATTATGATATTGACATTGATAAAGATAACATTAGTAATGATGAAAATGAAAATGATAATCATAATAATGAAGTAAAAATTACAATGGTAGTAGTAACAATTTAAAAAGAATAAATTTTTAAAAATAAAAATAAGTTATAATAACTTACATAGAAATAATAAAATAAAAAACCGAAATAATAGTAACAATAATAAAGATTATTTTATTATATATTTTTTATTAGTAGTGAGTAGTAGTAGTAGTGTAGTAGTAGTATAGTAGTGTAGTATAGTAGTTAGTAGTATATATTAGTAGTGTATATTTGTATCTTATAAAAACATAATTGATAATAAAAATTTGCAATATTTAAAATAATAAAAAATAATAATAATAAAAATAATAATAATAAAAATAATGATAAAAATAATAATAATAAAATTACAATTTTAAAATAATGAATCAAAACAATAATACTAATAAAATAACAATAATATAATAATAATAATATAAAATAAATAATAATAATAATAATAAAATAATAAAAATAAAAATGAAAAAATAAAAGATAATAATAAAAATAAACAACAACAAACAACAACAAAAACACAACAACAAACAAAACAAAAAAAACAACAAAAACAAAAGCAACAAACAACAAAAAACAAAAAATAACAACAAAAACAAAAATAAAATAATAATAATAAAAATAAAATAATAAAATAATAATAATAAAAAAAAAATAATAATAATAATAATAATAATAATAAAAATAAAATAAATAAAAACAATAATAATAAAAAAAAAAATTTTTTTCAAAAAGAAAAAGAATAAAAATAACACTAACAATGAAAACAAAAAAAATAATAAATAATAATAATAAAATAATAATAAAAATAATAAAAATAATAATAAAAAAAAATGAAATGTACTAGTAAAAACAACAACAACAACAACAACAACAAAAATAAAAATGATAACAATAATTTACATTGATATGATAAGAATGAGAGAGAGAGTATTAGATGATGATGATGATGAGATGATGATGATGATGATGATGATGATGATGATGATGATGATGATGTGATGATAATGATGATAATAATAATAATAATAAAATAATAATAATAATAATAATGATAATAATAATAATAATAATGATATTAATAATAATAATAATAATAATAATAACAATAATAATAATAATAATGATGATGATGATAATAATGATAATAATAATAATAATAATAATAATAATAATAATAATAATAATAATAATAATAATAATAATAATAATAATAATAATAATAATAATAATTTACATTGATATGATAAGAATGAGAGAGAGAGCAGCACCCAACAACGAAGAAACAAAACCACAGTAGAAACGGTCGGGAAAAAAATACGCCTGGAACTTGCCCCCAAACGTTCATTTTATGCATATAAATGTTGTGAAGAGAGACCGAGAGGCACGAGACAAAAGTGTGTCTGGAGCCCTGAGTGTGTGTCTGAGGAGGTGTAATGAAAGCAACTGTACCTTGTGGTCCACCTTTTTTTCAAGTAAGACTCCAGAGCCTCTTTGAGATTCATCTGAGGCCGAATTTGAAAAAAAAGTTTTATTCTATTATTCATATCGTTTTATTTTTGTTGTTGGCTTGTTAGTATGAGAAAGTTAAATGCGACTGTAGGTTTGTGTATTTATATGTATGTGTTTGTGTATGTATGTGTGTGCTTGTTTGTTTGTACATATATGTGTGCGAGTATGTACATGGTTCATAATGACCTAAATTGGAACTGTGTTTCCACTTAATTAAATCGTCAAGAAATATCAAATTTACTTCGAATGTAAGACAGATTTGCAGAAAGATTGGATATGCAATATGTGAATAAATAATTTACGTACCTATTAAAGGAAAAAAAAATAATAATAAAAAAAAAAATAATAATA
>NC_051393.1:39721419-39723919 GCF_015228065.2 Penaeus monodon
GCTCTACTCCCAGACTGCAAGGACCCGTCAGTGTAGCATTCATATGCATTGGATAGAGTTTCAAGATGCTCATTTATAATTGCAAGTGCATACTGCGTAAGTATAGCAGGGGGGACACTGTCTTTTTTTGGGGCAGTCGTATAATATATACTTAGGTCCGACATTTTCCACGGGGGTACAGAACGTCCATGTAGGGTCTTAGTTATGGGTATGTTCAGCTGAGCTAATTGTTTACATGTTACTTGTATCCATGGATTTGAGTAAGAATTGGTGTTGTCATGCAAAGGTAGCTCCACTGTTCTGTGTTTTAGTTGTCTTTGGAACTCTGTACAATGGAGGGGTTCTCTAATTGATTTGACACCAAATGTGGTATTTATATATAATATTCTTTCGTAAATAGAGGGTAAGTTTAGTTCGGTTCTCATATTCACAATTCTTGTTGTTCTAGGGGCCCCAAGAATGATCCTCATGGCTTCATTTTGTATATGTTCTAAACTAGTCAACTCTGATTCCTTGTACAAAACTAGGTGCAATGCATGATAATCTATGACTGACCGTATGTATGACAAGTAAAAGAGTCTTGCAAAATTGACATTGGAAAATGAAATCGAAATATTATTTCCGTAGACTGCAAAAATGTATCGGACCTTTATATGACCTTGTGCTGTGATATAAGTTCCATTATTAGAGATGAATTTTATACGTGAATACCATGGTTTCCCTAGGGATAGTCCGTATCTAAGAGTAGAGAAAAATTTTATCAGTCTGAAAGTTTAGATAATTCAAATTTGAGACAGTTTAAAAAGTTAAAAAGATTGTTCTTGGTCTATTTTCTCGATAAGCTGAGTGAAATTCTTTCGGGTAAAGTTACGTCAGGTATCCTTGTATGCACACCTACACACACACACACATGTGTGTGTGTGTGTGTGTGTGTGTGTGTGTGTGTGAATATATATATATATATATATATATATATATATATATATATATATATATAAATAGATGTATGTATATATATATATATGTCCTGGGTAAGACAATAAACTGCACCCTAGGGTGCCCTTGAACAAGGATAGCACCCTATTAGCTCCCTATACCAGGGTTGCGGTGAAACTGTCGGCAGCAGGGCAGTGGATATCTGGTGAAAACACCTTCAGTTCTACTGATTACTGGTTTCACCAAATAATATGTCTGGCGTATTACAGTGTAACTGTTTTAAAAGCGGCAGAGATAGTTCCTCCTAATTAGTTGGAGACTGCGAGTTGAGAAGGAGCCTGGGGATTCCACTCAACTTTTATTTTCTCCTGACAAACCTCTACACCAATGATTAAATACAGAAACGATAATTCATACCACATCGCCCGTCGCGTGGGTTATCAAGGGGCGCGTTAGTTAGTGGGCAACCAGGCTGACAATGTTAAATATGCATCTGGAAGACAAAGAAGATAAAGAAAACAGGTCCAATTAAGAAACACATTAAAAATCGGAACGTGGAACGTAAGGAAAATGAAAGAGATGGGTAAATTACATACTGTCTGTAACGAAATGGATAGATACAACATTCAAATACTAGGAATCAGTGAGACCAATTGGAAAAGTAATGGAAGTTTCAAAACTAAAGAAAACAAGACAGTTCTTTTTTCTGGAAAAGAAGAAGGAAATTATAGTCACGGAGTTGCTATGATTCTCACGAAAAAAAACTGCAAATGCACTAATTGGGTACAGCCCAATAAATGATCGCATTTTAAAAGTCAGAATACAAGCAAAACCTCATAATATTAGTATCATACAATGCTACGCACCAACCAATATTGCAAGTGATGAAGAAATGGAATTTTTTTATAACTCTCTCCAAGATACTTTAGACACAATCCCTAACAGAGATGTAAAAATAATCATGGGAGACCTCAACGCCAAAGTAGGAAAAAATAATCTAAAAAATGACACCTGTGGAAAATTCGGCCTTGGAGATATAAATGAAAGAGGTAAAGATTTTATTGAATTCTGTAGTACAAATAATTTAGTTATAGCCAATACATTGTTCCAACACCACCCAAGACACTTGTACACGTGGTTTTCACCAGACAAAAGAACACGCAACCAAATTGACTACATTGTGCTGAACCAAAAATGGAAGAGTTGCATAAAAAATTCGAAAACAAGACCTGGTGCCGACTGCAACAGTGACCACCAACTACTAACTATCGACTTTAAAATAAGACTCAAAAAGATGGAGCGTCCAACACCACCTCTAGAGCTCGACTACAAAGCTCTTGATAACAATTGCAGAATTGCAGTGTCAAGCAGATTTGAAATACTCAATCAATGTGAAAATGATAAAACACCAAATGAGTTGTGGGAGGAGGGAAGGGAACTCTTGCTGAGCACTGCTTGGGAAACTGTCGCCAAAAAGAGAAAGACAAGTTCCCCCTGGATGTCTGAAAAAGCACTAAGTGAAATTGAGACAAGAAGATGCCTAAAATAAAAAGGTATCAATAAT
>NC_051393.1:39756891-39764391 GCF_015228065.2 Penaeus monodon
CCGCCTATCTGCCGGCCCGCTCACTTGCTCCCACAGTCAGTCAGTCCCAGGTGCTTCAGAAGCTGAGAAGAATCCGCGTCAAGAGAGCAACCACTCCCCTTGACCTGCCAATGCGCCTCATCAAGGAGTTCGCAATGGAACTTGCCACTCCTCTTACTTCCATTATAAACGCCTCATTGCAACAGTCTAAGTGCCCATCACAATGGAAGACCGCATTTGTTCACCGCCATCGGGAAAACCCCAAGCCCCGCCTCATTCGGCGAACTACGACCCATCGCCATTACTCCGTTGCCCAGCCTACTGTGTGAAAGCTTTGTCGCCGACTGGGCTTACCAGGACCTCGCGCCCAGCGTTGACACTCGGCAGTTCGGCAACATGCGCTCCTCTTCCACCACACACTGCCTCGTCAGCTTCCTCGACTTCGTCCACGCCCACCTCGACAAGCGCAAATCCTCCGTCACCAGCATCTTCATAGACTTCAAGAAGCTTTCGACCTGGTTGACCACACTACGGTCATCTCAAAAGCAGCAGCTTCCACGGGCATCAGGGAGTGCCTCATCCCCTGGCTGGCAGACTTTCTCTCCAACAGGCAACAGGCCGTGCGCGTGCAGGGTCAAGTCTCCAGCCTTCTGCCACTCACGTGCGGAGTCCCCCAGGGGACTAGAATGGGCCCCCTATGCTTCCTACATGATTAACGACGCTCTCCTCGATGCCGAGCATCGTTGGAAATACGTGGATGACTCGACCATCGCCGCCGCCATTGATAATTTCTGCCCTGACCACTCCGCCATCCAGCACACCCTCGACAACCTCCTCTCCTGGACCACCGCAAATCACGTCACCATCAATCGCCAGAAGTCAGTTGTGATGCAGTTCGACTTCTATGGCCGCGCCCTGGCTGCCTAGGCCTCACCTCCCTCGCCACTCACTACTCAAACCTCACGCAGCAGTTTGGTCTAAAATTGCTGTGCCATCCACGCCACCGTGACCTGCTGCCCCGCGACGCGCCGCCGCCTCGCCGGGCCCTACGCCCGCCAACAAACTGGTGCCCATCAGGGCCCGCACTGACCGCTACCACCGGAGCACAGTACCCACTCTATTCCGACTCATCAACGAACACTAGTCCATATTTACTTGTCCAATCCTAGCTCACCTGAGTTTTGTACTTGGCTTTTGTTTATCTGTTTTTTTTTTTTGTTATTGATTGTTAGTTTTACTTTGTTATGTGTTGTTTATCTGTTTATGTATATATAGTTTGTCTCTCTATCTGTATTTCTATGTATATTTTCAGCCTCTGGCTGCATGAAAATCAATAAACCGATTATTATTTATTATAATATATATATATATATATATATATATATATATATTATATATATATATATATGTATATATATATATAATATATATATATATATATATATATATATAATATATATATATATATATATATATATATATATATATATATATTGCAAGGGTTTGCTGTTCATATTGAAGGTAAAATCCATCATCCATATTCTGCTTCATTCGCTCATGGCCATATGGACCCGTCAAAGGTTAGGGAGCGTGAGTATTTTATGGACTATGCTTAGTTCGACTGATGGTCAGAGGAACCCTTCTGGATAATCCCTTCACAAAGGAACAACTGGGAAAGCAGACGAGGAAAAATAGTTTTATTATACTTAGTGCCAGGCGCCAATTCTTGTGTTATGTTACATGAATAGTTTTAAGTATATTGTATTATGCATAACTGAATACATAAACAAACACTTCATGATTTATAGAAAATAATCACAATGATAGCAATCGTGATTACACAAATGATATTAGTATAAAAATAATACTAATAATATTGGTAATGATACTAGTAATGATAATAATAACGATAATAATAACAGTTATAGAAATCATTATCATGATAATCATGATGATAATAATGATAATAGCAATAATACGATAATGATAATAATAATAGTAATAATAATAATGATAATAATAATAATAATAATAATAATAATAATAATAATAGTAATAAATATAATAATAAATAATAATAATGATAACAATAATAATAACAATAATAACAAAAATAAGAATAATGATAGTATAACATTTATGATAATACTGATATTGATAACAACAACAGCAACAAAATAATAATATAATAATAATGATTATGTTGATAATATCAACAACAATCATAATAAAAGTGATGATACTGGCAATAATCATAGTAATGGTAACAATAGTGATACAAATAATATAATAAAAAATAATAATATATTAATAATAATAATTATCATTATTATTATTATTATGATAATAATAATGATAATAATAAAAATAATAATGATAATAAAAAAATAATATAACAACAATGATAATAATGATAATGATAATAATAATAAGTAGTATAGCATAATAATAATAAGATAATAATAATAATATGATAATAATAATAATGATAATAATAATAATAAATAATATAATAATATTATAATGATAAGTATCATAATAATGATGATGTATGTATTAGTGATAGTATAATTAGTAGCTAATACAATAATAATATAATATATAATATTAATAATATTATTATTATTATTATTATTTTATAATAAATAATAATAATAATAATAATAATGATAATGATAATATACATAATAATAAGAAGTAATGATATGATAATAATAAAATTTAATAATAAAGTAATAATAATAATAATAATAATAATAATATAATTAATAATAATAATAATATATTAGTACATAATGATAATACAAAAAAATAATAAGGATATGTAATAATGATAATAGTATAATAAATGATAATAATAATAATATAATAATAAACAAATGAACAATAATATGGCGTAAAACAATAACAATATTATGGATAATGAAAATGATAATAATAACGATAAAATTAATTAAAAATAATGTAGATAATATAATGATTAATAATAAATATATGATGATAATAAATAATAACAGCAAAACAACAAAACAACAAAATAATAATAACAATAATATGATATGAAAATAATAAATAATGACAATAATAATAATAATAATAATAATAATAATAATAATATAATAATAATAATATATAAATAGTAATAATGGTCGTAAAAACAATAATAATGATAATAATGATAATGATAATGATCATAATAACGATAAAATTAATTTAAGAAATAATGATAATGATAATGATAATGAAAATAACAAAATGATAATGATGATAATTATAATAATAACAGCAAAACAACAACAACAACAACAACACAACAACAACAATAATAATAATAATAATAATAATAATAATAATAATAATGATAATAATAATAATAATAATAATAATAATAATAATAATAATAACAATATTGATAATAATAAATAATATAATGATAATAATAATAATAATAATAATAATAATAATAATAATAATAATAATAATAATAATAATAATAATAATAATAATAATAATAATAAAAACAATAAAAATAATCATAAACATAATAATTATATTGATAATAACGATAATACAAACAACAATAGAAATACCGTCAAATAAAATTCAAAATCATCACAATCCCAGGTAAAAACATCTAAATTCTAATTACAAAGATGATTGTTTCGAATGCACACTTTGCTCGGCCTTTCAAAAGAATTCTGTCACGAGTCGAAATAACTTGGCGCCGTCATGAGCTCTGGTCTATTTTACGTGGGCCTTTTGCGTTTACTCGTTGTCAACGTTACCTTTAGCATTTTCGTCGCTCGTGGGATATCTCCTGAGAATCAACTCTGAATGTGTTATGATGGTCGAGTTTTTGTGATGTATTGGTCTGTAAAACGATGGTGCTAGATTTCGTGATGGTGAGAGTGGGGTGATGATAACGGCGATGAGATTACATTTGGATAAGGAATGGTGATATAGAAATGATCAGTGATAGTGATTATTATGAGGATGATGGTGATTATGATTATGGTTATGGTGGTGGTAGTGATGATGGTGATTCACGATGGTTGATGAATTAAAACTCCATACCCCGCTATCATTACTCATATATAAGTACATATGTATGTCTATGGAGCTCCTTTACTGCGTCGTGTGGCATGTTGGTTTCGCACTGGTCCTCTGGTTCATACCTGGAGTGACCTAGGTTTGAGCCTGGTCAGGGAGGGCTGTTATATAATACTATACCAAAGCGGTATTACATTATTCCATCTTTCATATATATATATATATATATATATATATATATATATATATATATATATATATATATACATTATATATAATATACATAATATATATATATATATAATATATAGTATATATACATACTATATATAATATATATAATATATATATATATTATATATATATTATATATAATATATATATATATATATATATATATATATATATATATATAAATGTGTGTGTGTGAGTACTCGTACAGACAAACACATCTAGGAAAGCGACGCATCATCCTAGGCTGGAGCGTCTTCAGCAGACACAATAGCATAAAAAGAAAAGTCTAACCAATGCGTCCAACAGTTATGACCTATGGATCAGAAATATGGACTACAACCAATTAGTGCTTAGAGGAGGGATGGAGAGGTTATTGATGGGAATTAGCCTAAAGAGATCGGATGAGGGCGACGTGGATCAGGGAACACACAAAAGACCAATGACAAGATGGCGTGACGAAATAACGAAATTTGGGACCAAATCTGGAAACAAAAAACGCTGACAAAGACTTACAAAGGTGGAAAAGATTGGGAGAGGCCTGCGTCCTGCAGTGGATCGAGTCAGGCGGATGATGATGATGATATATCAGTATGCAGATCTGATAGATATTCGACATTATGCTGATATCAGATGATGCTGAATGTTTTACTGATAATGACAAACCCAGAGGATGAAGCCATCGCGCACCACTACACATGCACCCGCAAGCACTCATAAATATATGTATATATATATATATTATATATATATATATATATAATATTATATATATATATATATGTATGTATGTATTATGTGTGTGTGTGTGTGTGTGTGTGTGTGTGTGTGTGTGTGTGTGTGTGAACATTATGTATGGTTCTCAGTATATGTATAGGCGTATTTATCACTTTTATAAATACTGAGGCAGTTTTTTTTAATCACTATGATTAGATGTATCAGGTGCAAACAATTTTCAAAAGATTTCTTATAAATTGTTACTAATAACAAGGGTTAATCTAATGATATATATATTATAATATATATATTCGCACTACAGCAAGGTACGCATGTCGACAGTCACCAAGCAAGGACGCTCAGTCTCTGTTTAGAAAGGTCCAGACAGGGGCAATTGCTTTTTTATAAAACACCACACACACACACACACACACACACACACACACACACATACATACACACACACACACACACACACACGACACCACACACACACACACACCACACACACACACACACACACACACATATATGTGTATGTATATATATATATATATATATATATATATATATATATATCTAATAATATATATATATATATATTTATATTTATATACACATACATATACATATATATATATATATATATATATATATATATATATGTATATGTATGCTATGTATATATATACATATATATACATATATATATACATATATATGGTATATATACATATATATGTATATATATATGGCCGCGGTTGCCGAATGGTTAGAGCGTCGGACTCCAGACCGTCACGACGGCAATCTGAGTTCGAGGGTTCGAGTCACCGGCCGGCACGTAGTCCCATTGGGCAAGGAACTTCACCTCGATTGCCTACCTTGCCACTGGGTGGCCAGCCAGCCAATTTATGTGCTGGTCCCAAGCCCGGATAAAATAGAGAGAATGATTACCTAAAAAAAAAAAAAAAAAAAAAAAAAAAAAAAAAAAAAAAAGGTAACACCGGCACTCTCCGTGGAAAGGAACTGGGGACCCTACCACGTACTCGCTCCAAGAGCATCACAACATGAAAAACTACAATTAAGTATCATGCTGTGACCACGGCGGCTCAGACATGAACCTACCGTTATAAGATGTATATATATACATATATATATACATAATATATATATATATATATATATATATATATATATTTTTTTTTTTTTTTTTTTTTTAGCTTGATAATTAATTGTAGTTTTCATGTTGTGATGCTCTTGGAGTGAGTACGTTGTAGGTCCTCAGTTCCTTTCCACAGAGAGTGCCGGTGTTACCTTTTAGGTAATCATTCTCTCCATTTATCCGGGCTTTGACCAGCACTGACTTGGGCTGGCCTTTTCACCCAGTGGCTTGGTATTAGGTATATATATTAGTATATATATATATATATATATATATATATATATATATATATATATATATTATATATATATATATATATATTATATAAAATAGAGAAAATGATTACCTAAAGGTAACACCGGCACTCTCCGTGGAAAGGAACTGGGGACCCTACCACGTACTCACTCCAAGAGCATCACAACATGAAAACTACAATTAAGTATCATGCGGTGACCACGGGGCTCAAGCATGAACCTGCCGTTAAAAAAATATATATATAACATATACATATACACATATATCTATCTATCTATCTATCTATCTATCTATCTATCTATATATATATAATATATATATATATATATATATAATATATTATAATACATATATATTTGCACACACGCACACACACACGCCCAATACCACAGTGATTACCCGAATGGGATATCCTGTGGGGCTGCTCGGCTGTCCCTGATCTCTGAGAGCAAGCCGCGCTCGTAAAACTATTTTTGGAATATCTTGTGAAGACAGCAACATTTCTTTCTGTTCTCACGAAAGTTTTTCTTCTTGATGAACATCAAACCGACAAAGAAGTTTCTGTAATAAGGCGTTTGCTTTGGTGCGTTTCATTTGACGAATTAAATTCAATGGATACCCTTCTCTGAGATACGCATCAACTATTGTGTATTAGTTTTTTGTGTGCATCTGTCTATCTTTACATATCTATCAGTCTTTTTATCAATATAAATGTAAATATATGTGTATATATAAATATGTCTATATCTATCCGCTAATCTAACTATCCATATCTATCTATCAATTATCTATCACTCCATCTATCTATCTATTTATATATGTATACATATATATATATATATATTATTTTTTATGCATATATATATGCATATGTATATTTACATAGATATGTGTATATATTATATATATACATATATTTACACACACACACACACAACACACATATATTATATATATATATATATATATATATATATATATATATATATATATATATATATATATATATATTCCCAACACACACACACACACACACACACACACACACACACACACACACACACACACACCCCACACACACACATGCACGCACACATACATATATT
>NC_051393.1:39766516-39769016 GCF_015228065.2 Penaeus monodon
TTAAAAATATTTTTTAAATAATGATAGTACTAACAATAATGCTAATGATGATGATAATAAAAATAGCAATAATTGTAATAGTAAGAATAATGTGATAACTATGATATAATAATGAGATAATTATGTGAACTAGTTAATAAGAATAGTTATAATTATGATAATCAGAATAATAATAATATTTTTTTTTTATTGTTATTATTATTATTTTTATTATTATTGTTATTATTATTATTATTATTATTATTATTATTATTATTATTATTATTATTATTATTATCATTATTATTATTATTATTATTATAATGATAATAATAACAACAATAACAACAACAAGAAGAACAGTAATCATCATCATATAAATAATAGAAATAAGAACAATAATTATAGCAACAATCATTACAGTAATAACAGAAATAATAAAACAATGATAATTACAACAATAACAACAACAAAAGTAAATATCTTTATTACGATTATAATGGCATATATAATCATGGTAATGATTATAACAGTAATAATAATGATAATAATTTGATAATAATCACAATAATGAAGATAATAAATATAATATTGATAATAATGTTGATGATGATAGGAATAGTACAAAAAAAAAAAAAAAACAGCTATTCAAATAGCTAAATTACCTTTGGAGGGTGAACTTTTTAAAATTAATATTTACCCTTTAAGATTCCATAGGGATGTTCTTGATAATCCATGCACATATATTATGAGAATATGAAAAAGCTGGTATATGATGCAGTACTGCTGTACTAATATGCAACTCCGTGCTATCCTGTTCAGAGAGAGAGAGAGAGAGAGAGGAGAGAGAGAGAGAGAGAGAGAGAGAGAGGAGAGAGAGAGAGAGAAGAGAGAGAGAGAGAGAAGAGAGAGAAGAGAGAGAAGAGAAGAGAGAAGAGAGAGAGAGAGAGAGAAGAGAGAGAGGAGAGAGAGAGAGAGAGAGAGAGAGATTAGAGTGAGAAAGAGAGAGAGAGAGATAGAGAGAGAGAGAGAGAGAAGAGAGAGAGAGAGAGAGAGAGAGAAAAGAGGAGAGGAGAGAAGGAGAGAGAGAGAGAGAGAAGAGAGAGAGAGAGAGAGAGAGAGAGAGGGGGAAGAGAGAGGAAACGAGAGAGAAGAGAGAAGGAGAGAGAAGAGAGAGAGAGAGGGGGAGAAAAGGAGAGAGAGACGAGAGGAGGAAGGAGATGAGAGAGAGAGAGAGAGGAGAGAGAGAGAGAGAGAGAGAGAGAGAGGGGGGGGGGGGGGGGGAGTGAGAGAGAGGAATTAGAGTGAGAGAGAGAGAGAGAGAGAGAGAGAGAGGGAATTACAAGAGATAAACACACAGTTATCAGAGAAATTGAAAAGAAGAATAGAAATAGCAAGGGAAATAGGTGCATCAAATTGGCTATCAACGCTACCCATAAAATCTAAAGGATTTAGCCTGAACAAGCAAGAGTTTACAGATGCCATCTGCCTACGATATGGCTGGTCAATTGAGGGTCTCCACCAGCACTGCACCTGCGGCTCATCATTCGACCCAAATCACGCCATGACGTGCAAGACGGGTGGGTTCGTCTGCATGCGTCATGACGAGGTGAGGGACGTGACGGCACAAATGCTCGGCGAGGTGTGCCGCGACGTTAGGGTTGAGCCAGGCCTCATACCCACGACCGGACGGAAGGAACTTCTCGCTGCAGTCGACCAACACCGCCGACGATGCCCACCTGGATGTGAGTGCGAGAGGATTCTGGATAAGAGGACAGCGGACCTTCTTTGATATAAGAATCTTCAACCCCATGGCCTCAAGCAATCGCTCACAGGAACTCACATCAGAACACAGAAAACACGAAAATGAAAAAATGAGGGAGTACGGAGAGCGGATACGGGAGGTGGAGCAAGGGACATTCACGCCTCTTGTCTTCACCACAGCGGGAGGAGGCATGCACCAGAGCATGCAGAACATTTAGTAATAATAATAATTAATTATAAATTATAATGTTAATAAACGATAGTAGTGATCATGGAAATAAAATCAATAATACTCATAGAATATAAACTTGAAATAATAATGATAACTGTTCGTAATACTAATGTTGATTAGGATAAACATCATAAACATCATCAAGTAATATCAATGATGATACATATAACACTTACATTATATATAAACCAAAAAAAAAGAAAATAAATCATAATAATGGTACGGTAATGATACAATACTGTGTGAAATTATCAATAATACAGTAAATAAAAATCTTAATACAACAAAGATCAAAAACAATATTAATATATTAATTAAAAATTATTAGCATCATAATGATATCATAATATTCATGATATTCTGATAAAATAACCATAATCATTCATATAAAATATCATAATCAAGATGAAAACTATAATCTAACAATAAAAATGATAATGAACATAACTAATCACAATGTATAATGACAATAATAGATAGTAATAATATAATATAATATTATATACAATGACATCCTAATAATAC
>NC_051393.1:39774016-39786516 GCF_015228065.2 Penaeus monodon
TATACTAATATCAACACTATCAATCTTAATACTGTAATAATAAAATGATAGTAATAGTGATAATTATGGAATGATGATTCAGAAATTATGAATAACAATACTAAGATAGTAATATAGTAAAAATCATTATCGTCATTACCAATATTAGTATTATAATTGTAATAAAACTTGTCATAAATATGACCAACAACAATAACGTTAATAGTAATAATAATGATAATGATAACAACAACTACGACAATAATAAAAAATAATAACAAAAATAAAATGATGACAAAAATAATAATTATGATATTATTGATAGTAATAATGATAAAAGATAACAAGTGATACTAATAAGTGCAATAACGAAAATAATGATAATATAATAAGAATAATAAATAATATAATGATAATAATAATTAAATAATATATAACAATAAAATAATATAATAAAAATAATAATAATATAATAATAAAATAATAATAATCATAGTAATAATAATGATGATGATGACGATGATGATGATTGAGATATAACAATAATAATAATAATGATAATACTAATAATATAATAATATCCTCATAATAATAATACTTAATAATAATATAATAAATAATAATAATTAATAATAATAATATAAGACCATAATAATAGATAGATATTAACAATACTAATAAGAATAATAAAAAAAATTTAGGATAATAATAATAATGATGGACATAATTTCCCATTATAGTAATAATAATTGACAGTAAGATAATCATTTAGACTATAATAATAATAATGATAATAATATAATAATAATAAAAAATAATATAAAGATAATAATAATAATAATGATAAAAAATATAAATAATAATAGTATTAGTACTACTACTACTAATAATAATAATAACATATAAAACCATAGTTTATAAGCTAAGATGATGTATAAATTAACAGTAACAGCATATTATCATAATAAGATGATAGTGATACATAACAAGCAATGATAAAAATATTGAAATGATTACTACTACTACTACTGCTATACTACTACTAATAATAAAAAAATGGGATGATATAATAATGATAATAATAATAATTAATAGTAATATAACAATAATAATAATAATGATAATAAATGATAATAATAATAAGAATAATAATAATAATAATAATAATATTATAATGTAATGAGGATAATGATTCGATAATAATGTAAATAAGTGATAATAACAACAATGATTAATATGATAATGATACTACTACTAACTACTTACTACTACTACTTACTACTACTGCTACTAATATAACAATAATAATAATAATAATAATGATAATACTAATAATAAAAAAATAATGATAATGATATAATGATAATTATGATAATGATAATAATGATAATGATAATAATAACAATACTAATAATAATAATAATCATAAGAATTATTATCATTATTAATATTATTATTATAACAATAATGATAGATACAACAAAATGCTAATGAATGATGATAATAAAATAGCAATAATTGTAATAGTAAGAAGAATGTGATAACTATGATATATAATGAGATAAGTATGGAACTAGTTAATAATAATAGTTTTATCATTATGATAATCATAATAATATAATATTTTTTTTGTTATTGTTTATTATTATTATTTTTTTATTATATTGTTATTTATTATAATATTATTATTATTAGTATTATTATTATTAATTATTATTATTATTATCATTATTATTATTATTTATTAGATACTGATAATAATACAACAATAACAACACAAGAAGACCGTATCATCATCATATAAATCATAGAAATAAGAAACAATAATTATATGCAACAATCCTTACAGTAACTAACGAAATAAAAACAATGGATAATTACAACAATAACCACAACAAAAGTAAACTATCTGTTATTACGATTATAATGGCATCTATAATCATGTGGAATGATTATAACAGTAATCATAATGATAATAATTTGATATATCACAATAATGAAGATAATAATATAATCTTGATAATAATGTGGATGATGATAGAATAGTACCAAAAAAAAAAAAAAACAGCTATTCAATTAGCCTAAATTACTTGGAGGGTGACTTTTTAAAAAATTTAATATTTACCCTTTAATATTCCATAGGGAATGTTCTTGATATCCATGCACATATATTATAGAAATATGAAAAGCTGTATATGATGAAGTACGCTGTACTAAAGCACTCAGTGCTATCCTGTTCGAGAGAGAGAGAAGAGAGAGAGAGCAAAGAGAGAGAGAGAGAGAGAGAGAGAGAGAGAGAGAGATCGAAGAGAAAGAGGAGAGAGCAGAGAGAGATTTAGAGTGAGAAAGAGAGAGAGAGAGAGAGAGAGAGCGAGATAGAGAGAGAGAGGAGAGAGAGAGAGAGAGAGAGAGAGAGAGAGAAAAGATAGAGAGAGAGAGATTAGAAAGAGGAGAGAGGAGAGAAGAGGAGAAGAGAGAGAGAGAGAGAGAGCGAGAGAGAGAGAGAGAGAGAGAGAGAGGAGAGATTAGAGTTGAGAAAGAGCAGAGAGAGAGAGAGCGAAAGATAGCGAGAGGAAGAGGAGAAGAGATAGAGAGAGAGAGACGAGAGAGAGAGAGAGAGAGAGAGAGAGAGGAGGAAGAAAGTCAGAATTAGAGTGAGAGAGAGCGAGAGAGAGAAGAGAGAGAGAGAGAGAGAGGCAGAGAGAGAGAGAGCTAGAGAGAGAGCAGAGAGAGAGAGAGAGGAAGAGAGGAGTTGATAGAGAGGATTAAGAGGTGTTGTGATGATAGATAGGTAGAAGAGAGAGCGAATCGCTAGAGAGAGAGAGAGAGATAGAGAATTCTTACACTAGAAAGGAGAGAGAGCTCCGGAGTCTCGTGAGCTAGAGAAGAGAGAGCGAGAGATAGATGATTTATAGAGAGGTAATTGCAGTGATGCAAAGAGAGAGAGGGCGGAGAAGAGAGAGAGGAGAGAGAGAAGAGCAGGAGAGAGAGAGAGAGAGAGAGAGAGAGGAGAGAGGGAGAGGAGAGAGAGAGAGAGAGAGAGAGAAGAGAGGGAGAGAGGAGGGGTGGAGGACGAGGAGAGGCGGGAGAGGACATGGAGAAGAAGGAAATGGGGGAGAGGAGGAGAGTGTGACGAGGTAGGGTGGGAGGAGGAGAGAGGGAGGGGAGCAAGGAGAGGAGGGAGGGGGGGGGGGGGGGGGGGGGAGAGGATTGGAGAGAGAGGAATTAGAACACAGTGATAAGAGAGAGAGGAGAGGAGAAGAGAGAGAGGGGGAGAAGAGAGAGAAGGAGAGAGAAGAGAGGAGGGGAGACTAGAGAGTATGAGCAGAGAGAGAGAGAGAAGAGAGAGAGAAAGAATGACAAGAGATAAACACACAGTTATCCAGAGAAATTGAAAGAAGAATAGAAATAGCAAGGGAAATAGGTTGCATCAAATTGGCTATCAACGCTACCCTAAATCTACAGGATTTAGCCTGAACAAGCAAGAGTTTAGCGATGCGCATCTGCCTGACGATAGTGGGCTGGTCAATTGAGGTCTCCACCAGCACTGCACCTGCGCTCATCCATTCGACCCCAATCACGCCACGTCCGTGGCCCAAGACGGGTGGGTTCGGCTGCAAAATAGCGTCATGACGAGGTGAAGGGACTTGACGGCACAAATGCTCGGCGAGGTTGCCGCGACGATTATGGTTGTGCCTGCCTAATACACCAAGACGTGACCCGGCCGGAAGAACTTCTCGCTGCAGTCGACAACACCGCCGACGATGCCCCGCTGGAAATGTGAGTGCGAGTGAGGATTCTGGATAAAGGACAGGCGGGCGCTTCTTTGATTTATAAGAATCTTTCAACCCCATGGCCTCAAGCAATCGCTCCACTAGGAACTCACATCAGAACACAGAAACACGAAAAATGAAAAAATGAGGGGAAGTACTGGGAGAGGCGGATACTTGGAGGTGGAGCAAGGGACCATTTCACGCCTCTTGTCGTCACCCACAGCGGGAGGAATGGCACCAGAGCCATCACATTTTTATTTCATGCCTCGCACGAGCGACAGCAGCTACCGAAAGAAAACAACAACAAAAAAGCTGCGGTCATGCATGGATAAGATGGTCGGCTTCCTTCTCGGTTGGGGCTGAATGTGTCTGGCTGCGGTCATCCCTGCTCTGCGTCAGAGGAACGAGGACAAAACCCTGTGCTTATACTACCATTCAGGACCTAGACATAGACCAAACAGTAATAGATAGTAGGATTATAGAGATTAGATATGTAAAGTTTACGATTGTATACTATCTATAAGAATAAAAAAAATAAATCTAAATTAATAAAAGGCAAGGTTGTCGACCACAACCATTGGCGGAGGACGGGGCCAATGGACAGTATTGTAGATAGTTTCCGAATATGTTTCACAACACTGCTCCCTTCTTCTATCCCCAATTAGGGATGGAGGGGTCGAGTTGAGAGAAAGAAAGAAAGAGAGAGAGGAGAGGAGAGAGGGAGGAGAGAGAGGAGGAAGAGGTAGAAGAGAGAGAGAGGGGAGAGAGAGAGAGGAGAGAGAGAGAGAGGCAGGCAAGCAAGCCAGACGAAAATATTGTTCTTTCCTTACTTTAAATGAGGACAATACTCTCCAGATATTGTACATGTATTTCAATACTCTCGGTATTACTGTAACCATCCCTCGTTCAAGGCAAAGAATCTATATGGCCATCTTTCCCTCGTATAAAATCAAGACCTGTTCCACACGCTTTCCTGCTTAACCCTTTCTGCTCTTTTCTCTCTCTCTCCTCCTTCTTCATTCTTTTCCTTCCCAGCATGTTTCCCCCCTTTGTTAACCACGGACCTCTCTTCCCCTCTTAGTAATCGCACAATTGCCCATTGCGGTTAAATTCTCGACATAGTGGGCCGGCTCGCGCCACTGTTCTTCCGCCCCCCAAATCCTCGCCAATTGCTAATTCACATTCCCCCACCACTTCCATGATCACTGTGGCTGTCCTCTTTTCCTTCTTTATACTGTGTGGCCCCCACACGTCGTTGTTCAGAAAGACCGATGCGATGATGGTCCTAATAAGCTTTAAAAGGATATTTACAAGGGGATAATAATAGATAACTAGTAGGATGAACGCAACGCCTCAAGGTTCAATAAAGCGTAAATAATGGTAGTTAATTCACGTATTGTAATTATGAAAATTATAGTACGTAACAGACCAACAAGTGTCGCATTTCCATGATAAGAATGTAGCACTTGCAATCATCCTCATTATCTAATTATAACAATGATGGTGATTGTGATAATGATAATAATAATAACAATTCATAATAATATGATAATAAAATAATAATAGTATAATAATACTAATAATATAATATATAGTAATATAATAATAATAATAATAATAATAATAATAATAATAAAAACAAAAACAACAGAAACAACAGTAACAATAACCACAACAACAACAATGATACCAATAAAAACATAACCCATCATGATAATGACAATGATAATGATGCTCTAATGATAAAAATAAATGATTTGTCGTATAACAACAACAGTATAATAATAAACAAAAATATACAAAATAATAGCAATAATAATAACAATAATAAAAAATGATGACGATAATAATAATGAAGATGATGATGATGATATAATAATTATAATAATAATAATAATAATAATAATAATACAAAATAGATAATAATAATAATAATAATAATAATATAGATAATAATAATAATAACAATTATAATAATGATAATAACAATAACATACAATGTAAACAACAACAATAATAAAACACAACTAAACAACAAGGTCATAATACTAACAATTCCTAATGATCATGCTGAAAATCATAAAAGTAATGATGAATGAGCGACAATAATAACAATGATAAATAGGAGAGCTAATAATCAATAATAATCATAAAATAATACATAATAATAATAATAAGAATAATAAAACATTATTAAGAAACAAGTATAAAGATTCATCTTATACATCTTAATAATTTTTCATCATTGTATTTATTATTATTATCATTAGTATTATTATTATTTTATCATCATTATTTATTTATTCTTATCATATTATTAATTATTATCAATTATAATTATTAGCATTAGCATTAGCATTTTACTATCTTATCATCGCATCATCGTCATCATCACCATCATCATCACCATCATAATCACCATCTTATTCATCATCAACATCATCATTACACCATTGTTATTATTAGTAATTAAGTTTTACAGAAACACCTCCTTAACCATCCTTATTAATAAACACTAGCAGTAATAATCAGAATAAGAATAAAGACCATATTTTTTTTTTTTTATAACTATTAATATATCATTATGGTTTGCTGCTAATAATATTAACAATGATGTAATACTGAATTGATTTAACCAATGATGATAATGATATGATGATGATGAGATGATGATGAGATGATATGATAATGATTAATGGATGAGTGGATGATTGATGTGAATATAATGATACATGCTGTTTATAAACTCATAATCATCATCCTTTTTTAATTGTAATTCTGAATTATCGTTATTCTTAATATGATCATCATGATCATGATAATGATCATTACTTGAAAGTTTGAAGGTCCATTTTTTAAAATTGCCGAAGTCTATTCACAGTCAGTCTTATTTCTATCCCCTTGAGCCGGACATATCTTGTTACCTTGTTTTGTTGTGACGATACGTCGCCTTCGCACTGAAGGTTATTTTTAATCTTTTTTGCTTTTAACAATGCATGTCCCAGCCTTTGTGTTTAGCTGACAGAAGGCATTTATAGAGTTAATCGCTGAGACGCAAAATATATCCAATAGTGCAGTGGTATAGTGTATAGTGTATTATCTGTGACTTTGTTTTTTTTCAGAAAATAAGATTTAATCCCGGAACTTGATACTATTTTCCTTTTCCTTTAGTTCTTGCTAACCTTACCGTGCCTTTAACCCGCTATTGTGTCATCCCTGCGAGCATATTTCCGCGGCTTGGAAGTTTACATTCAGGTGTAAGCGCTGCGTGGACTAATGGCTTACCAGAGTTGCGTCTTCTGTCGACACGGTCCCCTTCTCTCTGCTGCCCAGAATACATGGCAGCTTCATGCACCTTCCCTGTACCATTCGCTGGAGAATTCCAACATCCCTATTAGCTGGGACACGGATTTGCCTCAAGATATGCTTTGATGATACAGACTGTATCTCAGTGACTAGAGAAAAGACTGGGGCTTAGTGGAGAGGAAAGCTATGAGGAGAAGGAGATGAAGATTTTCGAGAAAATGAGAACAAAAAGGATGGGAGGTAATTGCCAATAGCGATAATAATAATGCAAGATCTCGCATTACCATGGCTACCATTACTAACAGAAATTATTTTAGTACTAATATCGATGATAGGTGGTGAAGATATTATGAGGCGATACTAAAATTTGTAGTTAAAGTGAGATAATCGAAAACGTAATTACCATTCAAATATTACTATCTTGATTTGTTTACTTTGTTATTTTTATATCATTCACTTTACTCTCCTCCCTTCACACACACACGCACACACACACACACACACAAACAGACACACCCAAAACACTACACACACGACAAAACCCACACACACACAACACCACACACAACACCACACCACACAATCACAACAACACCACACTCACACATATTTTATAAATATATATGTAACTGTTATGTGTCCTTGGAAAGGAAACTGGGGGAGCACCTACCAAGATCATCAACAACTATGAAAAAACTACAATTAAAGTATCATCTGTGAGGCAGGCGGCTCAAAACTGAACCTACCGTAAAAAAAAAAAAAAAAAAAAAAAAAAAAAAGTATGTATGTATGTACACTAACACATATCTATATTTATCTATCAATCTATCTGTCAGTAAATATATATGCGTGCTGGTGTATGTGTATGTGTATTTATATATATAACTTGTATTTGTATGTTCCTTTGTGAAATCTGTTTCAGCCTCCCCGTCGTAAACAAAGCTAAAACTTGTAACCTGTTTTTGTACAACGTTCCGCTTCTTGCATGAAAAACAAACACAATAAACAAGGGGAAATCGAATTACATATTTTAAGGATATGGCATTGTTTGCCGTTAAGTTTTTCTCGAGAAGACTTATCCTTTTTGCATATTGTTCAGGGAAAGCCTTATGTGTTACATAGTCGTGAAGGGACTTAGCAAAGCAGCTTTGTGTCCCCTAACGTTCATGTGCGCAGGCGGTTGTTGGAAACAGACTGCTCACCGTTGTCTGCCTTGCCGTTATAACAATATGATCATTATTTTTGGATGACCGTGAAAAGAATGCCTGTGATAATTCTCTCAGACGAGTTCAAACGTCAAAGGGGTAAAACCTCGTTTAATTTCCCTTCACTTTTCTCGTATTCCACTCGCCAGGCCACAGAAACATCAGCTGAAGAGTATTTCGTCATTTCTACCATAATAAATACGTTATTTTATGTAATCTTGTTTGACCTTACCGCCGAGGCCTTCTACTGTATTCATATTTGATGAAAGGCTCCTCTCCTGATGTGGAATGATGAAGTGTGTGCGTGTGAAAAACAGCACCCCAATGACAATTAATCGTAAACGTTTCGAACTCTTCACGAATTCCTTAACAGACGAAAAATGATTAACCGAAATAAGATCATAGCAGAGAATTTCGACATTAACTGGTATGGAGAGACAAAACGAACAAGAGTGAATCAAGTCCTCAGGAGAGGGTCAGGTTCCAGTCTTAGGAAGGCTCTTTACTTGCTCTTTCATGAGAATTCGCTGATTTTGTGAATTATTTCAAGCATCTTCTTTCCCACTTACGCTGGTGACCCTCATCAACAGAAAATGAATGAAACACGCATCTGAATTCTCTAACGTAACCTAATATCACGGTGTGCTCTTTTTTTTTTTATTCGAAAGCTCTACCGGTTTCGCCTATGAAAAAATCGGACAGTCCTGACACGGAGTTCCGTAGTGTAAATAACCTGGAGAGTAGCAAGAGCACACGTTAGGCCACATCGCCCTTTGTGCGTGGCTGCCGTAAAAAAGTTCAGCCCCTTTTAATGTAGGGCATTTTTTTTCCACTCGAGGGATGTGGTTTGTACTGAAATAGTTAAGAGATTGCTAGCATCTGTCCTGTTGCGTATTCTTCTTCTTCTTTTAACGGAGGTTCATGTCTGAGCCGCGTGGTTCACAGCTGAATACTAATTTGTAGTTAGTAAACAGAAATATATAAGTGTCATTTCTTCTTATAAATGTGCGTGATTTAAGAAAAAGCGAGGTATCCCCGAAGTTGGAAAACGTTTCATTAATGACAGTCAAGCTTCGACGATCAACGATTCACAATCGCATATTCTAACTATAGTCTAAGTACTATTGACGAGACTGCCGACGTCTTAACTACAAGGGTGATTCGAAAGAAAAAAGGGTAAATTAGCGATGGTGAGTTTGTTTGCGGGTAAACCGAAAATTTAGCGGTCATTCACAATGAGTAAAACAATAATCGAGAAAATGTAATTTCACAGAACCTTCCCATTCTAGGTCTACGTTTAAATTGGATATTATGAGCGAGGTTGTTAAGTCTTTTGAAGAAAAAAACATCGAAATCCTAACGAGTTTCTACAACAAACGAAAACCAACACGTGTCTGGAGGGAGAAATAGACGGAAGTTCATATTTAAGGTAATACAACTCGCAAAGAACCGGGCTTAGGCTACTTCCATCGCTATTCCTTTAATCTGCTTAAGGAAATTCGCTGTCAAAAGTAAAGACATTACTCGTAAACATAACGATTGAGATCAGTATAGGAATCTATACTGACAGGTATAGGACTCTACTGATATGAGATGAAGAAAGTTTTCTTTCAGGAAATCTAGCTACATTCATCAAGGCATGCCTAAGTCACCAGCGGAATCCACATCAAAACTCATAATTTCGGCAAATTTCTTTCTTCGGAAATTATTCGAATGTTTCACATATGTCTATCAGAGATAAAAAACTACAGAGATTAAACGCTTCGCTAGCCAACAGTCACATGGGCGGGTAACTGAGCTACAAGGCGAAATATAGGCCTTAAGGGGAACGTCCTGTTTTTTGAGTTTTTTAGAAGACTATAAGATAAATAAGAATGAGGGATTTGTTCTGGGTGCTTTACTAAAAGGATTCAGTGATAGTCGGATACGGGTAGGGGACTGGAGTTTTCTGAATACGTTGAGATTGTACGTGGCAAGAGGGAACACTGTTGCGCATATAAACAGATTTATCAAGGGATTAACAACGTTCTTACCGTTGGGGGGGGGTCCCGGCTTTGGTAATTAGAATGTCCACGTTGCGTTTAGTGATTCGTTAGCTAAAAAAAAAACTATCGTCAGGGGTAAGCATTTCGAAACGCCAATTAAATCTAGAGTTCGATTTAACGATGACACATTTAAAAATATCAAAGATCTTTATTCGAGGATTTATTTTTTGTTTCGCAATGAAGCTATCAACACCTTTAATATAATATAAACAGTGGTTAAAAAGCGCTGGGTTTGGTAGCAAACGATAAACCATAACCTAAAGATTTCGAATTTCGCAACGGTGATAGGAGAGTAAGATGCAAATTTATACAAAGAGTCAGTGGGGAGAATTTACGGTCACGCGCTAGACGCGAGCAAAGAATTATTAATTTATTGCGGATTTTTTTTGGCAGAGGGATCTTTGATGACGGTTCGCTTTCGATGGAGGAATCTACGCACTGCAATGGCTAAAAGATCTACAAACTGAGCTGGAGTGACTTCCTTCGTCGAAGCAGTCTAAGAGGCTTAACAAGACTTTTAAGAAACGCACTCATCGACGGTTAATTTAAGCGCAAAGGATGCTACCGTATAAACAGTGACACTCACAACTAGAAAACGGAAAGTCTAATCTGGAACTGTGTACATGTATATATAATATATTATATTATATATATATATATATATATATTATATTATATATATATAATATATAGATATATGTGTGTGTGTGTGTTGTGTGTGTGTGTGTGTGTGTGTGTGTGGTGTGTGGTATGTGTGTGTGTGTGTGTGTGTGTGTGTGTATTGTTTGTATCAGCACAACACACACACACCACCACACACACACACACACAGCACACACACACACCCGAAAAAGGGAACACGAATATTTATATAATATATATATATATATATTATATATATATATAGATTATACATGGGTGTGTGTGTATTATATATATATATATATTATATATATATATATACTTATATATATATATATATATATATATATATGTTATATGTTTGTGTGTGTGTGTGTTTTCGAACGGTGTGTGTACATGATATACAGATAAATAGATAGATCGATAAATAGGGAACTAAATTATAGCTAGATAGGTAACTCTATAGTAGTCTGTGCAATAAAAAGGCATAAAGATACTAGGTATATATATAGTGACTGAAAAGATGTAACGAAGACCTGTGTAACACTGATGTGATTTTGAAATATATAGTCAGTAATGTCTTAACCCCCTTATTTTATCTTTATTACATATCAATACCACTTAATCATGGCCGACGCCAGCAGATGAACCATAAGTCATTTCCTGATTAATCTCCCTATACCTTGCTGTAATAGGCGATGCTGAACGCTTTTAAACAACCCTATTTATTTCGTGGAACTCTCTCGAGCCTCCTGGCGGAGAAAACGGCCTCGTATTTCATCATGAAATTAGGTTTCCCCCTTTCCTTGAACGCCTTATCTTGGACATAATGATAACCAATAAAAAGCCACACAACCTCCCTTATTCCGTGGGTTGGTCGTCAGAGAGGTTTTTTGTGTTGCAGTTGTTACTAGTTTGGTGGTTATTGTTTCTTGTTTTGGTATGGTCCGTGTCAACATGGTTCATGACTATACAACATTTCAGGATTTTGCTTGTTTCTAATTCTGTGCGTACGTGGAGGACATGATTTTTCTTTCCAGCAATGGGTCTTTTTGGTATAGTGTTTTTCTGGTTTTGTGGCAATTAAGTTGTATAAAGGAGAGACGAGAAGAGAGAGAGAGAGTAGAGAGAAGAGAAGAGAGAGTAGAAGAGGAAGGATAGGAAGAGAGGAAGAAGAGATAGATGAGGAGAGCAGAGAGAAAAGGAGAGATAGATACGCTAGCCATGGGACTGAATGAGGGAGGAAAAAGATAAAGAGACATCCAGACAATAGAAAAGGTAGAGAAAAGAAAGAGAGCAGGGATGGAGAAAAACCAACAAAACAGTACGAAGAGGAGGAAAGAAAGAAAGAAAGAGGACAAGAGAGAAAGAGAGGCAGTGACACCCAAGAGAAAGAAAGAAAGTTGATAATGAGGGCAATGCACACATGCATACCTCAGAATCAGACACTAAATAGGGAAATTTAAAAATCTAAATATAAGATATATGATCTTAAACACTAATATGATGGAGTTGTATCTTATATCTCTCTTGAATAAGGTTTATACGTT
>NC_051393.1:39796784-39799284 GCF_015228065.2 Penaeus monodon
AATAATAATAAAATAATAAAAAATAATAATAATAATAATAATAATATAAAAAGAACAATAATAATAGATAGATATTAAAAATAATAATAATAAAAAATAAAAAAAATTTTGATAATAATAATAAGACATAATTGCATTATTGTAAAAATAAATTTAAAAGTAAAGATAATAAATTGACTTTAAAAATAATTTAAAAATGATAATAATTTTAAAAATAATAAAAATAATAAAAATAATAATGATAATAAAATAAATAATGATAAAAAAAAATAAAAATAATATAATAAATACTACTACTACAAAAATAATAATAACAAAGATAAACCCTAGTTATAGCTAAGATATGGTATAACCTTACAGTAAAAAGGGAATATTAATAATAATAAAGGATTTTGGATAAAACAACAATGATAAAAATATTGATAATGATACTACTACTACTTTTACGGGGTAATATACTCCTTTTAATAATGTGATAATAAAAATGATTTAAAAATAAAATAATTTAATAAACAATAATAAAAATAAGATAATAATGATAATAATAATTTAAAAATAATAATAATAAAATAAAAAATAATAAAAAATAAATGATAATAATAAAATAAAAATGAAATGATAATTTGATAATGAAATAATAAGAAAAGTGATAATAAAAACAATGATAATAGTAATTTTAATGATACTACTACTACTTATATTACTACTACTACTACTACTACTACTACTACTAATGATAAACAATAAAAAATAATAATAAAAATGATAATAATAATAAAAAAAAAAATTTAAAGAAATGATTTTAATGATAATTATGATAAAGATAATAATGATAATTTATAATAATAAACAATAAAAAAAATAAAAAATAATAATAATAATAAAATAATAATAATAATAAAAAATAATAATAAAAAATAATAATAATAAAATAAACATAAAAATGGGTTATAATTTTTAATATTTTTATTATAACAATAATGAAAAGTACTAACAATAATGCAATGAGATGATAATAAAAAAAAGCAAAATTTTAATAGTAAGAATAAAATTTTATAACTTGATATACTAATGAGATAAATTTTGGTTTAAATATTTTAAAAAGAATTTGTTATAATTATGATAATCAAATAATAATAATATTTTTTTTTATTGTCATTATTATTATTTTTTTTAATATTTGTTTTTTTATATTATTATTTTTAATTTTATTATTATTTTTATTATTTTTATTATTACATTTTTATTATTTTTATTATGTAATGATAATAATAACAACAAAAACAACAACAAGAAAAAACAGTAATATCCTCATATAATAAAAGAAAAAAAGAACAAAAATTATAGCAACCCAAACATTAAAAGTAATAACAGAAATTTAAAAAAAACAAGGGTTTAAATTTCAACAATAACAAAAAAAAAAAGTAAAAATCTTTATTACGATTATAATTTGGGATATATTCATGGTAATGAAATTTTAACAGTAAAAAATAAAGATAATAATTTGATTTTAAAAAATCACAAAATGAAGAAAAATAAATATAATATTGATAAAAATGTTTTATGATGATAGGAAAAAAGTACAAAAAAAAAAAAAAAAAAGCTATTAAAAAGCCCAAATTACCTTTTTTGGGGGGTGGAAATTTTAAAATTAATATTTTTTTTAAAAAAAACCCCTTTAAAATTCCATAGGGATTTTCTTGATAATCCATGCACATATTTATGAATATGAAAAGCTGGGATATGATGCAGTAATCTGTACAATATGCAACCCGTGCATCCTGTTCAGAGAGAGAGAGGGGGGGGGGGAGGAGAGAGAAGAGAGAGAGGGGAGAGAGAGAGAGAAAAGGGGGAGAGAGAGAGAGGGGAGAGAGAGAGAGAGAAGATTAGAGTGAGGAAAAAAGGGGAGAGAGGATAGAGAAGAGAGAGAGAGAAAAGGGGGAGAGAGGGGGAGAGAAAGAGAGAGTGAGAGAGAGAGATTTGAGTGAGAAAGGGGAGAAGAGAGAAAGAAAAAAAGAAAGGGGAAGGAGAGAAGAAAAGAGAGGAGAGAGAGAGAGGGGAGAAGAGAGAGAGAATTTGAGAGAGATTTGTGTGAGAAAGAGAGAGAGAAGAGAGAGGGGAGAAAGAGAGAGAAGAGAGAGAGGAAGAAAAGAAGGGGAAGGGGAGAGAGAGGGGAGGAGAAGAGAGGAGAGGAAGAGGGGGAGAGAGAGAGAAAAAATTAGAGAGGAGAGGGCCCCGAAAAATTAAAAGTGAGAGAGAGAGAGAGAGAGAGAGAGAGACAAAAACAAGAGGGAGAGAGGAGAGAAAAAGAGAGAGAGAGAGGGGAGAGAAGAGAGAGAGAGAGAGTTTAGAAATTAGATTGAGAGAGAAGGAGAGAGAGAAAAGGAGAAAAAGAAAAGAGAGAGAGAGGGGAGAGAGAGAGAGAAAGGGGAAAAGAGAGAGGGGAGAGGAAGGAGAGAGGAGAGAGGGGAGAGAGAGAGAGAGAGGAAAAGAGAGAGAG
>NC_051393.1:39803007-39815507 GCF_015228065.2 Penaeus monodon
TGGGGGGAAATTATAAAAAATTTTGGGGGGGGAAAAAAAAAAAACGCCCCCGAGTAGAAGTTTTTGTTAACAGGCTGAGAACGGTCACGATGAAGCAAAAAGTGCCCCACATTGTGAGGAGTGCCTTGGCGGTCGCACATTGGGGGAAAACGTCACATCTCAGACGTAGTACTTGTCTCCGGGGAAAAGTATCGGAGAATTTGACAAGGACTTATAATTTTTCCCAAAAGGGGGTTAAATATTTTAAAAAAAATTAAGAATGCAAAATTTAGCAATAGCTTTTATTTTTATAAGAACATTGTCAGATTTGATTTTTAAAAATTTTTTATTGGTTTTTTTTGCGTGGGGGGGCGAAATTTAAATAATCAAAAAATCGATAAGATTTTTTTTTTCTAAAAAAAAATATGTAATATTTTTGGGGTATATTTTTTTTTTCTTTTTTAATAACAAGGTTGGGTACCTTTTATGAAAAAAAATACTATATTATACCTTTGGGGTAAGCTTTATTTGTCTTTTTAAAATGAATTCACTTTACAAAAGGGAAAAATTTGATAAAATGCTAGCATGAATGGCCGGACGGGTTGTTAATATTATAACCTATCAGAATCTGAAGCCTCCGACAGAAGTGACATGCTCGGAAGACAGAAATCGTCCCCGACCATGGTTTTTCTGTCTGCGAATGGGAAAAAAAAAAAAAATTGGGGAAAGCGGAAAAAAAAACTTAATAAATGGGAATTAAAAATTTCTAAAAATATTGTGGAAAATTTTGTACTATGATGTTTGTGTATTGCAGATCGGTAATTTACTTTTTTATACTATAATGAAAGAAATTACGTTTTTTTTCTTTTTATGTTTTTTGAAAGGAACTCCAAGTTGATTGGTGGCTATGCATCACCAATTCAAAGTAAATCAAGGAATACATATTAGGTTGTGGAATTATGTTATACCCAAAATTATGATTTAATCACCATTTTTTAATCTCGCGGAAAAATAAGCTTTGGCTTAAGAGGGGGGGAGGAGAAATTTTTGGGAAAAGGGGTGAGGCCCCCCAACAGATTGGATTTTTGATAGGGAAACAGACCGGAGTAGCGGAAGAGTGGGTGTGAAAAAACGATTTGTACGAAGATCAAAACCGGGGGCGAGCTTTTCTAAAACTCCAGCTATCTAGAACAGGGGGTTTCCCTTGGAAAAATTTTGAAGGGCTGGATTTCAGGGTAGATATTCTTTAGTATGGGGGTTCTTCACAAAAAGGAGACGAAAAAAGTATTCCATGGGTCGCTCTATTTTTGCCTCTTCCCCTCATTTCGACGTCCATAAGGTTTAGTATGTCGGTGAAGTCAATCTCGTGAAAGCGGGGGTTTTCCCCTAACCCTGTCTGGGTCGTCCTTTATCGGTTTTTCCCTGGGCTTTGCAGAGTTGGGAGGCTCTTTAAAATAAGATTTTGTTAAAGAGATAGCAGGGCTAAAACATTTAACCCTTTTACCTATTTTTCCCAAGTCTAAAAAAAAAATTCAGTTCATATACATATATTTTCAATCCCCCTTGTGTTTGAAAAAGGGCATTTTGTTTTCTTAAGTATGAAAAAAAGTTCCCCCCCTCCCTTATTTGAGTATGCGAATATTTTTTTCCTAAACGAATTTTTTTTTATTTCTTTAGAAAATATTGTTTCGGTGCGGTTTTTTCCCCTTTTAGGACTGTTTTTTAAACCTTTCTTTTGGTCTCAATCCCCCTTTATCCCATGTAAACAAAAATAGGGTTGAGGTACACACGGCACACACACACACGCACACAAAAATATGTACAAACATAAAGCAACACACACACACAAAAACCCATATACAAACCACAAAACACACACACACAAAAGCAAACACATATACATGCACACACAACACACCACAATACCATATGCACGCACCCCCCCCCCCCCCCCCAGCACATACACACACACAACACACACACACACAACACACACAAACCCACACACAACACACACACACACACACACACACACACCCCGCACACATCGCGTAGACAAAAACAACACACCCACGCACATTTACCGTGACAAAAACGCAAAAACACACACACACACACAAACATACAGTAGACTGAAAAAACCCACCCCCACCACAACGCACTCCACGCGCACACGCACACTCAACACACGCCCACACACACAAACACAACACCCGCACATGCACGCACGCACTCACCCCCATCACGCACACACACCAGCACCCCACACGACTACACACCAAAACGCACCACACTTTAAACACACACAAACACCGGCGCGCACAAACACAAACACACAGCACTGCACGCCACTTCCCCCCAACACGACACAACACGCACACGTACTACAATGTGCGCCCCCGCGCGCACCACACCAACCACACACATAACAAGAACAACCAACACATACCAAACAATACCCGTTACACACACAATACATCCACCCACACACACACACACACACCACCACACACACACACACCACCAACCACACCCCACACACCAAAATAATATGTACAAACAAACATGCACACACCACCACACACATACACAAAAAATAAACCCCATAAATAAAAAACGCACGCACCCCCCCCCCCCCCAACACATACACCCACACAACACCACCCCCAAACACAACACACACACAACACACACACACCACACACACACACCCACAACATACGCGTAGACAAAAAACCACACAACACACACCACACACATATATGACAAACACTACTGCACACCACACCCACACACACACAAACATACCGTAACGAAACACACACACACACACACACCGCACTCACACCGCAACGCACACTACTACGCACGCCACACCACACACACAATCCCACAACACGCACGCTCACCCCCCAAACTGTCAACACACACACCACACCACCACACAACACCACCACACACCCCTGGGCACAAACACAAAAACACACAAAAACACAACACACACACATAAATACAAACACATAACATGCACCACACACACACATAGCATATCCCGCACCACTCCCGCACGCCCGCAAACGCACACCACACTAACAACCATAAACACGCCGCGCACACACAACAAAACCACACACACACCAACACACACAAAACCCCACACCAAACACAAACACACACACACACACCACAAAAACCCCACTATGTACAAAAAAATACAGCAAACACACCACACACACAACGCATATGCAGCACGCCTCCCCCCCCCCAAAATACACACACACCCCACACACACCACACACACACACACACACACACATTACACACCACACCCCAAAACACACACAACGCCAATACGCGTGCAAAAACACCCCACCACACCCCACGCACAATAGCGAACACAAACACACACACACCCACACACACTACACTCATACCGCACACCCACGCATAACACGCACACACACACACCGCACATGCCGCACGCACCACCCCCCCACATACAGCCACCAACACGCCCGCATACGTAATACACACGAAAACCACCACACCCTAACACACCATACACACGCGCCGCGCGCACACCCCCAAAAAACACACACACACACACACCACACCACACACACAAATATACGAAATGCAGACACTTCCCCACCCCGACCCACACCCCACGTACAAAAGTAGACCCCCGCCGCACGAAACCCACACACGCACACAAACCAAACTGACCACACAAACCCCCCAAACCATACCCGTAACAACACACAATACATGCACACGCACCACACACACACACACACACACACACACCACACAACACACAACATATATTCAAAACTCATGCACACACACACACCACACACACAACACACACACACACACCACAAAATAAAACGAAAGCACTCCCCCCCCCCAAACACAACACACACACACACCCCAACACACACAACACACCAACACACACCACACCACACACACACACAACACACACCCCCCCAAAAACAAAAACCAAAAAAAAAAGAAAAAAAAAAAAAAAAAAAAAAAAAAAAAAAAACACAAAGACTGAAAACCAACCACACACGACGACACTCACACGCGCCACGCACACTACTACACACACAAAAAAACACACACCACACACCATCGAAATGACGCCGCAAAACCCCCAATACATCCACACCACATACACAACCCCCACACACAACACACACACACACACACACACAAATGTAAAAAAACACATATACATGCATACCACAACACACATAGCATATAAACCACGCACCCCCTGCACCACACGATCGCACCACACACTAACACACACATACAAGCGCGCACACACACACACCACACAAACACACACAAAAACAACACCACACCACACCACCCCCACCACCACCCACACACCACACACACACATATGACAAAACATCTGCACACACCACACACCACACCAACACACACACACACACAAATTATACAACACACACACATAAATACAAAAAAAATTACCTGCACACACACACACACACACACAACACACACACAAACCACATAAAACGCATATCACGCACGCACTCCCCCCCAGACACACACCCACCACACACACACACGCACACATCCCGGTAGCCCAAAAACTACCACACACACATCACAAAAAACATACACGTAGACGAAAACACACACACACACACGTACACTCACCTACATAACCGAACACACACATCGCACATGCACGCACGCACTCACCTCCCATAACGAAACCCCCACACACGCACACGCACACGTACATACACACGCAAAGCACAACACACTAACACACAATACACACGCGCGCGCACACCACACCACACACACACACCACAACAACACACAACGCACACAAATTACGCACATGCAGCACACTTCCCCCCAACACGTACACACCACACCACACGACATGTACATCAAGGAGCCCCCCGCGCGCACGCACACACACGCAACACATACACAGTCCCCAACACACACACAACCAAACACAACCTGTATACACATACAATGCATACGCACACCGCGCACGCAGAAACCACACACCACGCAGACTAAGACTAACAAGGCGAACCTAGATGAGCCTTTTTACAAAAACTAAACCCCCGGGGCTTTTTCGAAAAGCGTCATCTCGTGAGTAATCCATCATTGGGGTTTAGGAGGTATTTTTTTCCCTTACTCAAGGTTTCCCCCTCCCTTGGGGCCTGATCGGGACAGAAGAGCAGAGTTTTTAGGGATACTGGATTGACTGTTTTTGCATCCCGTTGAGCAGATGAAAAATTGGGGCAAAAAGGGAGGTTTTTAGGAGTGGTAATTTTAAAAATTCGGCTTGGATCTGAAATCGGGGGACACTTTGTCTACTTTTTTTTAGTTAAAGGCTATGATGAAAATATCGGGTTTTGGGCATTCTGTACTCTTTAAGTACCCTCAACGTGAAAAAAAACCCCCCTTCCCTGCATAAGTTTTTAAAAAAAGCGATAGATTCTCTGATTGGACTGCTTGTTGAGGTCCCCGTGCAGCTTTCCTTTATCAGGTCCCCAGTGCCAGTCAGGGACCTTAGAGATGGCGCAGATCTGAATTTGATTATTAAAAAATGGCCCCACAGAGGGCATATAAAAGCGTTTATTGTCTGGAAAAAAAAACTGACTATTGGATGAAAATACGCAGCAGGAGACCCTCAAACTGGGATTGGCTAGTTACTTCGTTATGAACGCGCGAGGGCTGGGATACGGGTTGGGGCATAAGGGCGATGGAAAGGGGGTAAAAAACCTGTTTCCCCGACGGGACGTTCGAACTTACAGCGGGGGGGTTTGACCTCGAGCAAGAGGAAAAGTGGGGAAAGGAAGGGTACTTCTTGATAGGAATACGAATCAGCGCATGAGCCTACAAATTTACCTTTAGAAAAAAGGGGTCCGAAAAGACGACCAAAAAATGATTTAACCGACGTCCCCTTGCTTCCCCGACAAGCAAAAAAGGGGGATTATTTATAAAAGGTTTTCCCGAGAAGCAAGCGTAAAAAAAAAAAAAAAAAAAAAAAAAAAAAAAAAAAAAAAAAAAAAAAAAAAAATATATAATATATATATATATATATTATATATTATATATATATATCGTGCTTTCCTTTCGTGTGTGTATATATTTTTTGGGCACAAAAACAGCGCCCATGGAGCCGCTCAGGGCGCGCCACATACGCGAATGTGTGCGAAAAAAAAAAAAAAAAACAATTACAAAAACATATATATGCACACACACACACACACACACACACACACACACACAACCCCAACAAAACACAAAACCAAGCACACCACACCCTCACACATACCCACATAATACACATCACACTCACACACAAAAACAGACACAACACAAAAGCGCAACAAAAGATGAAGCTCGTAGATCATAAACATCAAAAGGTATGCTCTGTTTGGCAGCCCGGGGGCCCTCCACCCTCCTTCGCCACTAAACTTATCTTACGCTCGTAGAAGACCCCGAAAAAAAAGTATACACCGAAAAACAGAAATGCGACGGTATTTACAAGGACTTTTAAAAAACATATAACAAAGGGGAACTAGAGTTAAATTTAAAACATTCGAGTAATACTAAAGGGATTTTTTTAGAGATTGTTTTTTCAAAACTAAAATATTAGTGTGAAAGAATTAATGTCACGGCAAAAAGTGAACAAAGGGGTTGTTTTGAGGGCGCTTATAATTTTTAAAAGTGAATTTTTGATTTTGTAAATGTCAAAGACAATTTTCAAAACAGAAAACAACATATGAATAATTTCCCAATCCAAGGGGTTTAAAGTATGTGCTCATGTAAAAATGATTTTAAAGGGCGCTCAGTGTTTTGTGTGTGTTTTGGGGGGTTTTTTGCTAAAGATTTTGGTTGTGGCTTATTTTTCATTTTCTGTTTTGTGAGTGCATGAATGTTTACGTTTTTATATGATATACTGATTTTTTACATTTAAGTTTTTTGCTATTTGTATGATTTTTTAAGGCCCACATTGTTACCCTTTTTGATGTTTTTGTAGCCTTAATGTTGCCTATGGATTGTTGTATTTCATATTACTGTTTATTTTTTTGTGAGAGGTTTTTATGCTTAGGTTGTAATTTTGTAGATGCGCCTTTTCACTTTTTCTGACACCTCTCGGCGGGGGCCGCCCCGGTAGGTGACCGAGCGAGGGAATACCTAGTTCCATTGGCCCATTTCACCCCACACCCAAAAAATAATATTTAATACAAAAACCCAGCCCCTACATAACTTTACCTCGTTTCCTGCCTAGCCAGGGGGGGGCCCAAACCCGTCAAGTCAGTGCCCGGGTTAAATAAATGGGATCGATAAAAAAAACCGGGGGGAAGCAATGGGGAAAAAACCCCCGCTCTAAATTAAAAAAAAATCATGGAAAAAACCCCTGATCGTCAAACCCGCGGGGGCCGAAAGGTTTCAGGGCCCGGACTCAAAAAGTCACGACGGGAATCTAAATTTGGGGGTTTCGAGTCACCGACCGCCGCGTTGTTTCCCTTGGGCAAGAACTTCACCTTGATTGTTGCCTACCTAGCCACTGGTGGCCAAGCCAGCCCAAGTCAAGTGCTGGTCCCCAAGCCCGATTCAATAGAGAGAATGATTACCTAAAGGTACCACCGGCACTCTCCGGGAAAGCAACTGGGGACCCTACAACGTCACTCACACTTCCAAGAGCATCACAATAACATGAAACTAAAATTAAGTATCATGCTGTGCCAGGCGGTCAGACATGATCCTACCGTTAAAAGAAGAAGAGCCTCTACATACCACGCCTTTGCTCAGACATGACAACGGTACGCGAACAGCCGCAAGCCTTCCGCCTCGCGACGCGTCCGTGTAACACGATCCACATCCTCGTCCTCCATACTGTCGCGAGTAACATCTCAACCTTGTGAGTTTCCATTTTCACTCTTATAAAAGAAGGTCCGCTGCGAGGCGACAGACAGAAGCAGCCTACATGCACGCTGAGCGGACGAACTCTGTCCGTCAGTTGTAACATCCTCCCTCATTACAATATATTAATCGTTTGTGAAATTATGGGCTAGTGCCACCCTTGCCTGATTGGATGCCTTCCCTAATCCACGCGGTTTGTGCCACGGCGTGACTTCCCCTACGCACATGCGTTCGACTTCTCAGGTGATAATATATATATATATATATATATATATATATAATTATATATATATATTATATATATATATAATATATATATAAGAGAGAATGATACCTAAAAAAAAAAAAAAAGTAAACACCGCACTCCTCCGTGGACAGGAACTGGGGACCCTACCACATACTCCTTCCAAGAGCAATTCAACGTGAAAAACTGCAATTGAGTATCATGCTGTGACCACGGCGGCTCAGGACATGAAACCTACCTACCGTTAATGATGGTGATATATATATATATATAATAAAGTAGAGGGAAGGTGGACAGAACGCTGCAACATTCATGTACTACATGAATGTGAAAGTAGTCAGTGACCGTGCGTAATCAGTTTTTTTTTTTTTGACCTTGACGAAACCAAAAACCGCAACCGGCACCAATGTCCACACCCACAACATAATCAAATACCTAACCTCGGAAATCATTAACCTACTTTCACCTGTGCATTTTATGTTTCGTACATGACGCCGTCATAAGAAAATAAATGAAACACATGTGTACTGCAGACGAGTAATCCCCTCCAATGCAGGTGACAGGTGACCATATATTAATGTCACAGCGTAACCACCGTACATTGTGAGAGTGAAAGCAGGTTTAATGACCACGGGCCCAAAACCACTAGACATAGCTAACGTTTGGCTAACGGCACCCTTGCGGTTGAAAATGGTGCATCATAACAGAAAGATGACCACTGAACTGGATTAACTAATCAATCTTTCTTCTTTTAAAACGTAGTTCTGTTTGAGCCGCGTTGTCACAGCCCCAATGGATACTTAATTGTAGTTTTCATGTTTGTGATGCTCTTGGAGTTAGTACGTGGGTAGGGTCCCCCAGTTCCTTTCCACGGAAGAGTGCCCGTGGTACTTTTTAGGTAATTTCTCTCATAACCAGTGATGTACAGACAGTATCCCCTCCAATGCAGTTGACACAGAGTAATGATCACCACGTTATCACAAAACCTTGTCCAGTAGTGAAGCAGGTTATGATCAGCGATGAACCACTAGACCATAGCTAACATGGCTAACGCGCAACACCTTATGGTTGAAAAGGGTATCATAACAAAAGATGAACGCAATATCCCGTAAGCGAAATCATTAACCCGTCAGTCAGGTGCTACAGATGTCTCAAGCACCCGGGCTCCTCCGCCTCCACACACCGCCCCCGCAATAATCATCGTGTTTGAACTTGTACCCGATCGAGATTGACCCTGTTACAGACGCGTGACCACGCCCTCCTAATGAATGAACGGCATAATCATAACCCTAAACAAGGTCTTCATATATGCCTTTAAGTACAAACAAACAGACACAAATCAAATCATATCGCCCCGATTTCATATACTAGGATGATAATATGATCATTTCTCTTATTCATAGGTAATGACGGTGCTGGTGCACTCTGTCTTGAGGTGTAACCAACCAGAAAAGGAAATCCAGTTTAACCACTTACTAAGATTGACAATGTTCTCATTTAACGTAAATATGACAAAATATATGCAATGACACTATCCCCCATTTCTCACTCCATATGCATATATCAAAAGACATACTTCAAAGACCATAATCAATATCTTTACAATGTTTATAAATGCATATATAACAAAGATGCAACTCTATCGAATATCTCAACAGAAATTTCTTAACTTCGCGGGAACGATTGATAAACTTGCGACTCCTCTCTTCTTTTAACATGTTATAGACTAGTCGTTTCTTAACATCCCAAAGGTATCTTCAATATAAAAATACAATTCAGTGAAACGGTCATGAAACTCTTGTTGAACCCACATCCTTTAATATGACTTTCAAGAACACAAACACGCGTCCCTAACAGTGATACCACAAATAAGATAAAAATAACAGCTTATATTTTTTTGTGTATGTAAAATGCGATAATACCCCTACGTCACGTTTGAAAATTGCAGGCTTATACAACAGGTTTATCATAATATAACAGGTGCAAGCAATCCCTAATAAGAATAACAAACAGAAAATTTTTAATTCCCAACCGTGCCGACCAGTTATGTTTTGCTAATTAACCCTCAAGGGCATGCGTATATTTCCTAAAATGTTTCCCCCCCGCCCTCAGCTCTCAATTTTGTACAAAATCTACAATTCAAACTAGGAAATATGTTTTCAGCTTTCCCATATGTATACTCTGTGCCCGCCATACAGTGCATTCTCTTCTGATATAAAAAGTACCAGGTAAAACATCGATTAGGTATCCTCTGTTTATGATGATATAAGAAAAAGATGAATTAGAACAGAAAGTGGACTAGCTTTTCAGTAATTTGACTCCCCCTCCACAAAATGTCTATAGTACCTCACTACAAGTATATAACAAAAAGGAACTATGCAATGGTGACACTAATGTGGTTATTATAGTTTCATTCATCTAGCAATATGCTTGTTTTGTTCTCCTACAAGAACGGGGGGGAAAAAAAAAAAACTCAAACAAAAATTTTTAATTTTTTTTTTGTTTTAAAAAGACACAAATAACCTTGCGACGGCACTAAATCCAACTAACTTTACTTCTCGATTTCCCTGACATGGTCCTTTCTCACCATTCTACAAACATGCTATAATGAGACGGGCTAGATAAGTTGCTATCTTTAGTCGGATACGGCCGATTGGTTGATGTTGTTAGTTTCATTTATCTAGCAATATGTTTTTTTTGTCTCCTACAAGACGGGAAAAATATTATAAAAAGACACAAATACCTTGCCAACTGGTATATTCAACCAAACTTTACGTCTCGATTTCCCCCGTCATTGCCTTTTCTACAAAATAATGCGCAAGAATAGAGCTAGAATAAGTTGTTATCTTTAAGAGACGATCAACTCACCGCCGGACTATGGTGATTTTACTTCATCGGGAAACGTAACATTCAGCCACCGCTTTTAAGTAACACATGCATATATTTTCTTCAAATCTCCCTTATACAAAGAGAGAAATATTTTTTACGTTGGGGGGGGGGAGCACTGAATAAAACTTGACACCGAATCTCTTCTAATATTTTCTGAAAATCTTAATACAAAGTCATACCAAATGAAAAACAATATATATATCTTAAAATCCCTTTGCCTATGATTTTTCACTATGTCCACTAGTTGTTGTAGTAGCGAAAACATTTAAGCCCCTATAGACTATTTTATCTTCAAAAATCAAAACACCGTATAACAAGAGGCTTTCACTTGATTAATTTTTTCCCTTTTAGCAACTATGTCTTTATCAAAAACAAACTTTTATAAGATATGAAAAAGGGTAAAATAATATAACTCCCAATGATATAAAGCTTTTTATAATTTTACGTGTAGTGGACAATGACAAAGTCAAATTCGCCCTAAACAGGGATTTTTTTTTTTTTGACGCAAGGATATGTTTACCCCTGTGAGTAAAAAAAAACTATTTAGTGACACCCTCGATGCGATGGATCTTAGCAGACAGCATGCGATTTTCCAACTGATGCTTTTTTTTTTCTTTTCTTAAACCGAGTTTATCAACCACTATATATTATATTTCTTAAATCAAAACGTTCTTTGGAAATATACAAATAAGGTGCGTTCTTGTTGTTTGTCTTATCATTAGATATTCTTGTTTTTACATGCAGTAAAGGGTTATGACGAGCAACATACAGTCGAGGAGGTAAGTTATAGAGAAAAGGGTGAAAATCACAAGTCCTAAAGGGGAAAAAGAGCCGCAACGAACACTATTTTCTAAATGACAAGTAAAAAAGTATTCGTTTAGGAGAAAAAATATTCGCATTACCTCATACATAAGGGAGGGAGAAGCTCTTTTCATAACGTAGTGAAGCAAAATTCCCTTTTTTCCAACCAAGGGTATTGAAGTATATGTTATGAACTGAGCAGTTTTTTTCAGACTTGGGAAATATATGGTAAGGATTAAATGTTATAGCACTGCTATCATCTTTGAACAAAAAGTCTTATTTATCTAAAGAATGCCTTCCTAAACTCTGACAATGTCCAGGCAATATCCAGATAACGGACGAACCACAGCCAGGTATCAGGGAATACCCCTTCTTGTCACGAGGATAATGACTTCATCGACATGCTGAAGGAGAATACATTGACGACCTTATCAAGGATCAATTGGAGGTAATCACCTTCAAACTATGTGAGAACCACAAAAACGGAAAAAATATGACGAATACCTTGTGACACACTACATCGATCTTGAAAATGCGTATGCATCGCCGGAGTTCACAAGGCCATAAAGTGCACAGGAGGGAAACCACTAAAACCGCCTCCTGAGAGAGAGGAAGGAGAGATAGATGAGTAGGGAAATGGAAT
>NC_051393.1:39820507-39823007 GCF_015228065.2 Penaeus monodon
GGAGGGGGGGGGGGGGGGGGGGGAGGGAGGGGGGGGGGAGGGGGGGGGGGGGGGGGGGGGGGAGGGGGGGGGGGGGGAGGGGGGGGGAAGAAGGGGGGGGGGGAAAAAGGGGGGGGAAAGGGGGGGGAGAGGGGGGGGGGGGGAAAAAGGGGGGGAAGGGGGGGGGGGGGGGGGGTGGGAGAAAAAGGGGGAGGAAAAAGGGGGGGGGGAAAAAGAGGGGGGGGGAAGTGGGGGGAGAAAGAAGAGAGAGAGGGGGGGGGGGGGGGGGGGGGGGGAAAAGGGGAGGGAAGAGAGAAAGGGGAGAGAGAGAGAGAGAGGAGAGAGAAAAAGAGGAAAAGGGGAAAAGAGAAAAAGAAAAGAGAGAGAGAGGAAAAAGAGAAAAGAGAGAGGAGAGAGGGAAAAAGAGAGAGGAAAAGGAGAGGGAGAGAGAAAAGAAAAAGAGAAAAAGGGAAGAGGAGGGGGGAGGGGAAAAAGGGGAAAAAGAGAGAAAAAGAGAGAAAGGGGAAAAAAGAGAAAGAGAGGAGAGATTTAGAGAGAGAGAGAGAGAGAGAGAGAGGAAGAGAGAGAGGAAAAAGGAGGGAGAGAAGAAGAAGAGAGAGAGAGAGAGAGAAAGAGGGGGAGAGAAGGGAGAGAGAGAGAGAAGCTGAAGAGAGAGAAAACGAGAGAAGAGAGGGGAAAGGAAAAAGAGGAGGGGGGGAGAGAGAAGGAGGAAAAGAGAGAGAAAAGAGAAGGGGGAAAGAGGGAAAAAAGGGGAGAGGAGGAGAAAGGGCGAAAGGGGGAGGAGAGAGAAAGGGAGGAAAGAAAAAAAGAAGAGAAAGAAGGAGGGAAAAAGGAGAGGGGAGAAGGGGAGAAAGAAGGGGGGAGGGGGGAGGGGGAAAAAGGGGGGGAGGGGGGAGAGGGGAGAGAGAGGGAGAGGGGAAAAGGGGAAGGGGAAAAGGGGGAGGGTAGAAAAAAAAAGGGGGGGAGAGAGGGGGGGAAAAAAAGTGATGAGGAGGGGAGGGGAGGGGGGAGGGGAGAGAGAGGAAAAAGGGAGAGGGGAAAAGAAAGGTGGAGGGGGAGAAAAGAGAAAGGGAAAAGGGGGAAAAAAAGGGGAAAAGAAAAAAAAATTTTAGCGAAGGGGAGAAAGGGGAAAAAGGGGGGGGGGGGAGGGGGGAAAGGGGAAGAAATTAAAAAGGGAAAATTGGGGGAAAGGGGAAAAAAGAAAAGAGTAAAAGAGAAAAAGAGAGAGGGAGAAAGAAAGCAAAAGAAAAAAAAAGAAAGAAAAGGGGGTTGTGCAAATTTTGGGGGCAGGAAGAATAAAAAAAAAGATTCGGTTGGGGAAACGGGGTTTTTAGAAAGGTAAAAGAAAGTAAGAATGAGGGAGGAGAAGGAAAAAAAAAAAAAGGAAAGAGGAAAAGGAACGGGGGAAAGAGGGAAAAAGGGGAAAAGAAAAGAGAAAGAAAGAGAATTGAAGAGGGGAAAAGAAAAGAAAAAAGGGGGAGGGATAAAAAAAAAAGAACAGGACCCGGGAAGAAAAAAAAAGAAAAAGGGGAAAAAGGAAAAAAAAGGGAAGGAGGAAAAGGGCGAAAAAAAGGGTGAGGAGAAAAGGGAAAAGGGGAGGGGGGGGAGGTTTTTAAAGGAAATTAGCGAAAAAAGTAAAAAGGAAAAAAAAAAAGAAAAAAAAAAGAGGAAAAGAAAAGGAAAAAAAAAAAAAAAAGGTGGGGGGAAGGGGGTGGGGGGGGGGGGGGGGGGGTGGGTGGGTGGGGAAGGGGGGGGAAAGGGGGGGGGGTGGAAAAGGGGGAAAAAGGGGGAATTCCAAGGGAAAGGGCCGTTGGGCCGGGGGGAAATTTTATATTAAAAAAAAAAAAAATTTTATAAAATAAATAATATATTTAGATGTATATGTGCATTGCAATTCGAAGAATGTACGTAGCAGCAAATATTGTCGCCTATGCATATGAATAATAAAAAAGAACACATTTGTTGAGGATCAAATGGTAAGCAACGAAACGCAGTAAAAAGAGAGAGAGAAAAGAAATGCACAAAGACAAAAAAAAAAAGATGCAACACAGTGATTAAGTGCTTAATCATTGTGACTACGGCTAGGCAAGATTATAAACCAAACAAACGAATCTGCTTGACCTATCTAGAAGTCAAAAGAAAGTTAATGACTGTATTGGTTGTATGTGAGTATTTTGTATAAAATTTAATATTATTATTAGGATTAATTCGATGCACAATGACCGCTTTAAATCTTGGGTTGAATATGCATTCTCTAGCATTCGTGGAGATACTTGCATCCCAGTAGATCATTTTATGTATCAGTCAGAATTGTTAAGTATGAACAAGAAACTGCATAACATAAACGTCTGGCTGAGTGATAACAGCAAATAATAGATTATCAGTCACTCGCGGAAGAATACAAAACAAGTTAGTGATCACACTTTAGCGCACAATACTTTATTTATTATGGTGATAGCAGCACAGGCTGAAAATAACTGTGAGAGAGAACAAGGAATGT
>NC_051393.1:39835507-39838007 GCF_015228065.2 Penaeus monodon
ACTGAAACTCGAGAAGTTTGGGAAAACTGTACCTTTAAAGAGTGCATTAAGACCGGTTTATTGCTTCTATTACAGATAAGAATTTTTCACTGGGGAATGAAATGGCTACTTATATTTCTTACTTTTAGATCTTTCGCCAAACATATTAATAAACGTATATTTGTTTACACACGCTTATGAGAATAGACACGCCTGCACATAAAAACGCACAGACGTGTATGTATGTATATATATATATATATATATATATATATATATATATATATATATATATATATATATATATAGTTAATGATATAAACATAATATATAATATATATATATATAATATATAATATATATGTATATATATAAAGCATACACACACACATACAACACACACACACACACACAAACCAAACACACACACACACACCAACCAAACACACACACACACACCAACCAAACACACACACACACACACACACACACACACGCATATATATATAATATATATATAATATCTATATATATATATATATATATATATATATATATATATATATATATATATATGAATGCTCTTAATTTTCGACCATAAAATTTAGACGTTATGAATGTCAGACTCGGTATGAGAAAAGAGGAAATTTACGATTAAGCAAAACACGCATGATGAAATTGTTCTTAAGGAACTCATTATGTCTTTGGTTAGTAACCTATTTGCGTATCTAATAATTGCAATATATACATATTTATATGTCTTAGTATATGTATGTTTATGTGTGTACATATATACACATATATACATATACACATAATATGTATAAATAAACAAATGCATATGTGTATATATATATATATATACATATATACACATACATATATATATATATATATATATATATATATATATATATATATATATATATATATTTACACATGTACATATATGTATATACTGCAATTACCACCACCACCACCACCTTCACCACCACCTTCACCACCACCACCTTCACCACCACCACCACCTTCACCACCACCACCACCTTCACCACCACCACCACCTTCACCACCACCACTCACCACCACCACCTTCACCACCCACCACCACCACCACCTTCACCACCACCACCACCACCTTCACCACCACCACCACCACCACCACCTTCACCACCACCACCACCACCTTCACCACCCACCACCACCTTCACCACCACCCCACCACCACCTTCACCACCCACCACCTTCACCACCCACCACCACCACCACCTTCACCACCACCACCTTCACCACCACCACCACCTTCACCACCACCACCACCTTCACCACCATCACCTTCACCACCACCACCACCTTCACCACCACCCCCACCACCACCTTCACCACCCACCACACCACCTTCACCACCCACCACTACCACCACCTTCACCACCACCACCACCTTCACCACCACCACCACCTTCACCACCACCACCTTCACCACCATCCACCACCACCACCACCTTCACCACCCACCACCTTCACCACCACCACCCACCTAGAGATTGTTTATTCAAATATCAAAAAAAAAAAAAAAAAAAGAAAAAAAAAGTCTAGTGTGAAAAGAATTATGAATGTATAATAATTGCAGTATATATATATGTATATATAGACCGCGGTGGCCGAGTGGTTAGAGCATCGGACTCAAGACTGTCACGACGGCAATCTGAGTTCGAGGGTTCGAGTCACCGGCCGGCGCGTTGTTCCCTTAGGCAAGGACTTCACCTCGATTGCCTACCTAGCCACTGGGTGGCCAAGCCAGCCCAAGTCAGTGCTGGTCCCAAGCCCGGATAAAATATACATATACATACACGTCTGTGCGTTTTTATGTGCAGGCGTGTCTATTCTCATAAGCGTGTGTAAACAAATATACGTTTATTAATATGTTTGGCGAAGATCTAAAAGTAAGAAATATTAGTAGCCATTTCATTCCTGTCAATAGGGCTACCACTTTTATCTTATATAATACGAATGCGACGCTGGAGCCACTATTTCAGCGTTTTCTGGTGTTCGTAATTAATAATTACCTGTATATCATCTATTACTTGTATAACAAAAGCAAGAAAGAAAAGATACAGTAATATACTTACAAAATCTAACTGCTACTGTAGATATTGTTGATAAATAAGTTACAAAGATCTTAATCCGAAGTCCAGCGGTAACTAAACCCAGCGGTAAAAATGGTAATGGTGGTGTTGGCGAGGGAAAAGTGTTCTTCAGTTGGCTTTAGTACATTTTTCATCTAGTAACGATTCGAATTTTTTTTTGTAATAGAGTTATTATTTGTCATGTAGATATAGAAACCTTAGTAAAGCTTCAGTAATAATGTTACCATAATGACGGAAAAAATTAAAGTATTAATAAAGATACCGGTAATAGTAATAATAATAATTATTATAGTAATAGTAACAGTAATGATAATACAAGTAATGATAATTAAAAAAAAAAATAATGATACTACTACTACTACTACTACTACTAC
>NC_051393.1:39846455-39864934 GCF_015228065.2 Penaeus monodon
CGCTGTTCTGTTTTCCTTTTTTGTGATGTTCCCGAGAAGGGAAATGAAGAATTCAAGGGTGTTTTTGCTTATCCTGTGTATAGAATATAAATATATATGAAATAAATGCATATAATAAAAATAAATTACGCACGCTCGCACACACACACACACACTCTCTCTCTCTCTCTCTCTCTCTCTCTCTCTCTCTCTCTCTCTCTCTCTCTCTCTCTCTCTCTTACACACACACATATAGACATATATATATATATATATATATATATATATATATATATATATATATATATATACATATATATATATATATATATATATATATATATATATGTGTGTGTGTGTGTGTGTGTGTGTGTGTGTGTGTGTGTGTGTGTGTGTGTGTGTGTGTGTGTGAGGAACTGGCCATCCTACCGCATCAACCCGCGGTTTAGTATGCTACGAACATGTCCGTACGTCCACTTGAATATAGGACTAACTTTGACTTTATATATATATATATATATATATATATATATATATATATATATATATACATAAATATACATATATATATACATATATATATATGCATATATATATATATATATATATATATATATATATATATATATATATATATATCTGTGTGTGTGTGTGTGTGTGTGTGTGTGTGTGTGTGTGTGTGTGTGTGTGTGTGTGTGTGTGTGTGTTTTGTGTGTGTGTGTGCGCATATATATATATATATATATATATATATATATATATATATATATATATATATATATATATATATATATGTGTGTGTGTGTATATATATATATATGTGTGTGTGTGTGTGTGTGTGTGTGTGTGTGTGTGTGTGTGTGTGTGTGTGTGTGTGTGTGTGTGTGTGTGTGAATACATTTTGGTATTGAGACCAGAACCATTTGACTGTTAATTTAGGCACTCTGGCACTGTGCTGCGGGGCCGACAGAGAAAGAGACAACTTGAAGCGAAATACTGTAGGCTGCTGTATCTTCAATAAACCTGCCCCTTCGCTATGGACATTATACTGCATAATGTAAGCAATTACCTTTTGTATAGTACTCGAATTAAGCGATGCTGTACACTATAGTACTCGGTACTGTATCGAAAACAAATCAGTGGCATTGCCTCTCTCTACTGGAATTATCCATTTGTGTGAGATTCGGTCTTTGTGTGAACATGGCGCTCACACGCGGTTGATATGATAATGTAAAACTTCAATCAATACTTCTGCTTTCCATATGGAGAACAGCGGATGTAACAAGAGAAAAAAAGAAAGAAAGAAAACAAGTTTGACTGAATCTGAGCCTATGAAAGTCTTGCGAAGCGAAGAGTTGTGTATATAAACAATGTAAATCGCACACTTATCGAGTTCCTTTCCCATTTGAAGCTTCAGTAATATCAGATAATATAAGATAATAAGTGGTGGGGGATTTGGAATGCTACAAAAAAGGCCCTCAGTGTAATAGGTTTAGAAAGGACGGTGAATACGAAGATGTAGGGCAATATTGATAACACTAACTCTGAGCATGGGGGATCGGAGTTTTGAAACAATCGCTGAGTGGTTCGAATCTTACGAACAAGTCACAACCAGGCATGCCAACCCTCCCTCAACATCAGGGGTTACTCTAAGATTTACTCTAGGCATCGGGCCCCCTATACACCGTGTGTACGTGCGACTGAGTTTACCTTGTAAGCTAAGTATTTGTGTGTATACTTTGCTCATTTCTTCAAAAACATAATTTTAGCCTGATATCTTGTACCGTTCGCTCGCGTGCCAAGAGAAGAGTCAAATCATTTAATGTTTTGGAAAAGATCTAGCAATTTTTCACAATTACAAGTCATCAGCTTGACATTTCCAGAGGGTCCCGTAGGCATAACACGAGGAGCAAACAGACAATTCTTGCGTGAAGAGGAATAAAAAAGATACATGAGATGTCTGGAAAATCAATGCCTCGGGATCTTACGAAAAAAATGTGGTTTGTGAAAAGACTTTGTGTAGTTAATAGGATAATAGGATAGCATGTGCTCCTGTTGCTAAGGAAGCCTTGACATGAAACGTGTAGATCATTTTTATGTTTACTGACGACCTGACGTTTGGACATCTCGGCAGGCAGACATGTCACCTAATCATATCGTAAATAAGGATAAACAAACTAAACAAGTAATGCTCATAGAACGCAGTATTCCTTTATTTTTCTTGGACGGTCGTAAAGTAAGTTAATTAGAAGATTCGAGGAAGTTCTTCATGTCAGTAACCATGCGTAAAACCGGCTCTTCTTGTATGTTAAATAGACTCACCTCAAGGTGTTTTGAAAGAAGCGAATGATAAACACAAACAGATTTCACAGCTCGCGGTCTCCTCTCTCTCCCTCTCTCTCTCTCTCTCTCTCTCTCTCTCTCTCTCTCTCTCTCTCTCTCTCTCTCTCTCTCTCTCTCTCTCTCTCTCTCTCTCGCACAGACAAGCACGAAAATTATCAAACAAATATATTCCTTTACTCCCTCTACTCCGGTCTATTTTCCTTTCTCTCTCTTTCTCCGTTCTTCGCTCTCTGCTGCATGTGTATCACCATCCTACAAGCACTTCCCTGTCCAGAGGCTGTCGTGTTCTCTAAGCCTAATCTTACCCGAAATTCATATTCCCTTCTTGCAAGTCAAGACGGAAAATATGGCCGAAGAAACATGCGCTTTTCTACTATTTTTTACCAAGTTTATCTCCCCCTGGAAAGAAGTTTTTTTTTTCCTGGATGTAAGCCGATTCTAAAAAAAAAGAGAGAAAAAAAGAGGAAGAGGAGTACGGATATAAAGACTTTCCCCCCCCCCCTGTTCTTTCACTGCGGAAACACGGAAGAGGAAATAAACAGGTAAGAAAATAAGCAAGACATTCCCGAGAGGAGAACAGCAGGGATATATTTTCACTAAGTACATTATGGCCAAAACTAATCACATAATGTTAACGTCTTATTTTTTGTGGGGGAGGGGAAGGGTTAAAATTCACAGGCACGCCTCTGCATGTATATACAGATCGTATCTATTATATTACCTTCAGAGATATTGGAATTTTTCCTCTACATTTCAATTATATTAATGACAAAAATGTGTGTGCATATATATGAACGCACACACACACACACACACACATACACACACACACACACACACACACACACACACACACACACACACACACACACACATCAAGAATATCTTCATCAAGTTTAGTTTCAATTACCTGAATACGGGACAAGGACCCAACTATCCCAATCCACCACCCATGGGAGAGAGGCTAGAATATTATAATCTGTATTTCTGCAATTCTAAATATATATATATATATATATATATATATATATATATATATATATATATATATATATATATATATATATATATAATGTATATATATATATATATATATATATATATATATACATATATATATATATATATATATATATATATATATATATATATATACAAGTCTATAAAAAAAGAAAAAAAAGGATTTAAGTTTTTACACTCAAATGTCCAACAGAACAACTACAACAACAACAAAATTCACTTTACATTCCTAATATTGAGTTTTTCTCGTGTAATTTTACGACACGATGTCTACACGATACACGATCGATATTTCTCTTTTTATTTTTATTCTTCTTCTCCTTCTTTTCTTCTTCTTCTTCTCCTTCTCCTTCTCCTTCTCCGTCTTCTTCTCCATCTCCTTCTTCCTCTCCTCCTCCTTCTCTTTCTCCTTCTCCCCCTCCTCCTCCTCCTCCTCCTCCTTCTACTTCTTCTACTTCTTCTTCGTCTTCTTCTTCTTCTTCTTCTTCTACATCTTCTTCTTCTTCTTCTTCTTCTCCTCTTCCTCCTCCTCTTCCTCTTCTTCCACCTTTAAATCAGCCATTCATCAAATGGTAGATTCATTATCCACGTAACGTCAGCGAGTCAATGGAGCTTCTTCGTCCCGCCATGCTACCTAATTCCAGCTATTACGGGTTTAAGGCGGGGCTGCGTCCTGACAGCGCGAGGGGAGCGTCAGCGCCTGCCTCCGGGAAAAATTAATTTTGGGCGAGGAAAAATGGGAGCGAGGGAAGGAGAGGGCCCTCCTTAAGTGGGTCGTTGAAATCATGGGGGGGGGGTGGTTTCGATCTGCCCTTTTACCTTTTTTTTATTTTTCTGGGAGTCCCCGGGAAAGGGGACACACACACACAACACACACAACCTTTTTAAATTTGTATATGTATATATATATTAAAATATATTATATTTTAAAATATATTTATATATAGTATATTATATAGGGGTGTGGGTGTGGGTGGGGTTGTGTGGGGTTTGGGTGTGTGTGTGTGGGGGTGGTGTGTTGGTTTTGTGTATTTACATATATTTACATAAAATATATACATATATAAATTATTTATAAAATTATTATATTATAATATATATATATATTATAAAAATTGTCAAGTCCGCGGTGGCCGAAAGGTTTTGAGCGTTTGGACTCAAAACTGTCAAACGGGAATTGAGTTCGAGGGGTTTGGGGTCCAACCCGGGCCCGGCGCGTTTTCCCTTTGGGGAAGGAAAATTTCACCTGGATTGCCTACCTACCCCCTGGGGGCCAAGGGCCCGCCCCAAATCAGTGCTGGGGCCCAAACCCCGGAAACAGAGAAAATGATTACCTAAAAAAAAAAAAAAAAAAAAAAGGGGAAACCCCCGGTACCTCTCCGTGGAAAGGAACTGGGACCCTTTCCACCTCTCATCCCGGAGCATCCCTTACATGAAAAAAACAATTTAAATATCATGCTGTGGGCCAAAGGCGGCCCCCGACATGAACCTAAAAGTTAAAAGAAGAAGATATTATAATTTTATATAAATTATATATATTATATATATAATAATATATAATGTTTTTTTGGGGCCCGTTTCTGGGTGATCTGGCCCCCAAGAAAAATTTGTGTGCAAATTTGCATCACCCAAAAATAAAAATAAAACCGATAGATAATAGACCCTTAAAAAAAAGATAATTTGAAGAGAGAGAGAGAAAGAGACAGAGAAGGAAAATAAAAGAGAGAGAGAGAGAGAGAAAAGAGAGAGAGAGAGAGAGAGAAAAGTAGAGAAAAATACATATATAGACAAAACTACACAGACATATAAACCTGGCCAGCGTTCGTTGCCAATATCTCACGGGTATAAGCTGATGGTGCGTAATTGAAGGAAAAGATTATTTTGACAGATCCAGTGTACTTGAGCAAAGGCGCTGGACAAACATCGACAGCAGGGTATTGCGAGGACGCTGTGTTCAATAGAACGCCCTATGTTTTCTTAGTGGGAAAAGGGAAGGGGGTTAGAAAAAGAACGTGGAAAAGCCAAAATATGTTTCCCTTTCTGTAATAATATATATATATTTATATATTTATATATATTAAAATAATATATATTATAAAATGTGTTTTGTGTGTGTTTTTGGGGTTTTTTGTGTTTGTGTGGTGTGTGTGTGCTGTGCCGTTTTGGGTGTGTGTTGTGTGTGTGTGTGTGTGCGGGGTGCGTGGTGTGTGTGTGTGGGGTGTGTTTTTGTGTGTGTGTGTGCATGTTGTGGTGTTGGTGGTTTGGGGTGTGTGTGTTCATGTTTTGTGCATGTGTGGTTTTGTGGGGTGTGGGGGGTGTGTGTGCATGTGTGTGCCAAGGGGTGTGTGTGGGGGTGGGCGTGTGTGCGTGTGGGTGTGTGTGTGGGGTGGGGTTTTGTGTGTGTGTGTGTTGGGGGTTTTTGTTGCCTTTTTGTGTGTGTGCATGGTTTTTGGGGTGGTGTGTGTGTGTGTGGTGTGGGGTGGGTGTGTGTGTCATGTGTGTGGGGGGTGTGTGTTTCCCTGTGTGCAATAAATATATATCTGGCCCATCCCATCTACCCATCTATCCTTTTGCCCCAAAATTTTTTAACATTTTTTCCCCTTTTCCCTCCTCTCCCCCCTCTCTCTCTCTCTCTTTTTCCTCTCTTTCCTCTCTCTCTCTCTCTCTCTCTGGTTTTTTCACCCTCTCCCTTTTAATATTTTAAAATTAATATATATATATATATAAAATATATATATATATTATATATATTATTATATAAAATTATATACCCTTATACATATATTTAATATATATATATATATATATAATTAAAATATATGTATACATATACATTATATATAATATATATATATATTATATATATATATAAATATATATGTGTGTGGGGTGTTTTTGTGTGGGGTGTTGTGTGTTTTATATATATCTATATATATATTTTATAATATATAAAAATAAAATATATATATATTAAAATATATTATTTTAGTGAAAGTATAATTAAAACATATATTGTGTTTTTTAGGGGAATCTATCTATCTTCATTTAAACCTTTTTTATCTATGTTCTGTCCATTGAAAAGGAAAAAAAGCCACAATTAGAAACGAAATTTTATCTTAACTTTCCCCAACCCCCAAAGAAATTTCCCCCGCCAGTTTAGCAAAAAACCGAAATGGATGATTTCCCCACTCTTCTTTCCCTTGCAGTTTTCTCCATTTCCCTTTTTCCCCTTTACTCCCCTTTCCCCCTTTGTTTTTCCTCTTTCCCCTTTCCCCCTGACTAGTCTTCATTCAAAATCCCACCCAAAAGCTCCCCTCCCTTCTCTCCCCCTTTCCCGATAGGAAAATCCTTTTACGAGACGAAAAGTTAGGATTTAAAATTTTAATTTCCCTTTTTGGGGGCATTTTTCCCCTTTCCCCCTTTTTGTAAAACCCTTTTCGGGGTTTTTTGGGGTTTATTAAAAAAAATAAAAAGGAAAAAATAGATAAAAAAAAAAAAAAAAAAAAAAAAAAAAAAAAAAATAATTATATATATTAATTAATTATATATATATATAATTATGTGTTTGGGGGTTTTGTGTGTTTTGTGTGTTTTTGGGTGGGGTGTGTGTGTGTGTTGGGGTGTTTTTTATGAAATTTATAATTTTTATATATATATATATATATATTTTTATATATATATATTATCAATATATTATTCCTTATTTTTAAAAATGTTCTTCCCCATTATCAATTAGCCCATTTTTTTTCAACTGTAAAAGTTACCAAAAATCCTTATAATTACCTTGTGCTTTTTTTTTCTGTGGCGTTTGGGGCACATCAAGTGGGGAAAAAATGTTGACGTCACGGGAAAAGCCCGTTACAGATCGAAAGGGCATGTACTCAATAAAGGTTTAAAAACCGACAGTATATTTCACATATCTTTCATTGGGTCTTTCAAAAACAACGCCAGGGTTATTATACCTTCCCTTTGTATCTATTTAGAATCATTTTTAAAAAAATTTACCCAAAAAAATTTACAAATGCTAAAGGAAACCCGGTTTCCCTTTTGCTAAAGAAATTTTCTTAAAGAACCGGAAAACTTCTACAAAAAGCCCATTAAAAAATGATAATCAATTTTTAAAAAAAAACATTCAAATGTTTTTATATAAAAAGACCCTTAAAGATAAGGAAAAAGATTAATACGGGTAAAATTTAAAAAAGGGAAAAAATGAAGACTTTTCCTGAAAAAATTAAAACCCAAAAATCAATATTAAACAAAAATTTTTTATTCATCAATCACTCCAAAGGATATTAAAAACAATCCCGTATTAAACTCGTTATTTTAGGCCCCTTTTTTTTTTAGCATTTTCGAAATTTTTTTCCCTTTTAAAAAAAAAATTTTTTATACACTTTTTAATTGACTTTTTTTGTAAATAAAATTTTCTTTTTTCAAACTTTTTTTTTTTATTCAGTATAAAAATTCAATTATATCCGTTTTTTGGCGACCCGGGTACTTTAAGGTTTGGGGGTTTTCGGGGTGCCACAAAAGGTCTTATATGTGGGAGAAAAAAGGGTTCCCCGTTAAAGGCTGTTTGGGATCGCTTTTTATCATCATTGCCTTACAAACAAAATTTTAATCCACACACCCCCCACACACACAACACCAAAACACACACACACACACACACACCAAAATACACCCCACCACACCACACGCACACGCACACACAAAAACCCCCAAAAAAACACCACACACACACACACATACACCCCACATACACACCACACCCAAAAAAAAAAAAACACAAAACCCCCCACACACACACAACACACACAACCCCAAAAACACAATAAAATATAAATATATATATATATATAAAAAATATATATATTTTAATATATATATAAAAATATGTTTTGGGATATATATATATATATAATATAAAATATTATATTTTTGTGTGGGTGGGGGGGGTTGGGGGGGGGGGGGTGGTGTCCCTGTTTTTTGGGGTTTTTGGGGTGTAGTATGTATGTTTTATATAAAGGGATGTATAATGAACATATACATAAATAATTTGATAACAGATACAAAACTAACCACATACATACCCACCTACCTACCTACCCCACCTACCTACATACATACATACATACATACAACAACATTCATACATACAAAAACACATACTACCTACTACATAAATACATAAAATAAATTTCCAAATGGTTTACATTAAATACATATATGTTAAAACCCGTGTAAATTTTCTAAACTGTTAATCAACATTGACTAGCTGCTTTTAAAAATTCCCATGAATTACTACATCTACTCTTTCCACTAAATCAGATAAGGGAAAACATTGAAATTTCCCCCAGTTTTAAACTTCGCTATTTTTAAAATTTTCGTAAAAATGAAGAAAAATAAATTTTCCCTCCAAAAACATTTCGGAGAAAAAAATTAAAGAAAAAAAGGTACTTTTTTTTTAACTTTTCCTTTTTCGTCTAAAAAAAAAATATTACAGAACGTTATTTTTTTTTTTCAACTCCCCTTGTGTTTGTATTTGGACCAGAAATTAGGGTACGTAATGCCCGAGGAAATTATTTCATTTAAAAAAAAACTTGGCGGCAGCAGGGGCTAAAAAGGGTTTAAAATCTTAGGGCCCTTTTTTTTTCTTTCCAAAAATTTTTTATTTCCTCGTGAAGTAGCGGCTTTTTTTGGAATAAGTAAATAAAATATAAATACCTACATAAATTTTATATATATATTTTATTTAATATATTTTTTATAAAATAGGGGTGTGTGTGTGTTTTTTTTGTGTGGTTTTTGTTTTTGTTTGGGTGTGTGTGTGGGGTGGTGTGTGGGTGTGTGGTGTGTGGGGTGTGTTGGGTTTTGGGTTTGTGTTTTGTGGGTTTGGGCATATAAATATTATATATATTATATATATAATATAAAATTATATTATAAAATATTAATTTTTATATATATAATATATATATTTTATATTTATACATATAAAACAAAAAATATATACATGTTTTTTATATATATTTATATATATATTTATTTTAAAATTATTTTATATATTAAAATATATATATATATTATTTATAATAAAATATTATATTATTATTATATAATTTTGGGGGTTTTGGGGTGTGTTTTGTGGGGGGTGTGGTGTGTGTTTTTGTGGTTTTTGGGGTTTGTGTGTTGTTGGTGTTGGGGGGTGGGGTGTGGGTGTTTTGCAAAATATTGACTTTCTATGTAAAAATTTAAAAATCATAATCATACAAAACATACATACATGCATATATATATATTATTTTTATAATATAATTTTATATATATACTATATATATGTATATATAAAATATAACAGACCCAAAAACATAGGGGACACAACACACACAATACACACAAAACAAAACACACACACACACACACAAACCCCAAACCCCAAAAAACAAACACACAAAACACAAAACCCCACGCACCCCACACACGGGACAACACACAAACAAACCACAACAAAACACCACACACCCACACACCCACCACACACACAAAACACACACATAAAATATAATTATTTATATATATAAAATAATTATTATATTTAAAATAATATATAGGGGTGTGGGTGGGTGTGTGTGTTTTATATATATATGCCCTACAAAAATACCCCATTTGTAAAACACTATCCCCGTTTTCTCTCTTTTCCCCTTTTCTCTCTTTCCCCCTCCCCTTCTCCTTTCTCTCTCTCCCTCTCCTTATATATATAAAATATATATAATATATAAAATTATATATTATTATAATTTTGCATAAAATATAAAATTTTTTGTATATATAAATATATTAAAAATATATAATATAAAATATATATATTATATAATTTTATATGGATTTTTATATAAAAAAATTTCGTGTAAAGTTTTAAAACATATATTAATATATTATAAAATATATAATATATATATTTTTATATATATAATGTTTTATATAATATACTTTGATAAAATACTCACACCCACACACACCACCACACACACACACACCACCCCAACCAACACAACCCCACACACCCACACACCCACACACAATAATAATATATATAATATAAATATTATATAAAATTTTAAAATATGTTGGATATTATGTTTATAATATGTAAAATAAAATAACAAGAACAATTTCATTTCATATATATGTAAAATATATCCTAAAGACACAAACACGCACACACACACAACCCACACACACAAAACAACCCCACACACACATTTTAAAATATAATGGATATACATGTTTTGGGTTTTGTTTGGTTTTATTTTGGGGGTGTGAGTAATATATATATTAAAATAAAAATATATATTATATATTATATATATATATTTAAAGTGAAAAAACAAAAATTTTTTTATCCCTTAAAAAGCCAATGGCTAAAATAAAGTGCGAGTTCGCTGCTCTTATCTCATGATTACAGCAAATTAGAGACCAATTAAATTCAATTAAAAGGGAAACTAGCCGCTCCTTTTTTCTTTCCCCCAGAATTGGTAAAAACTGGGTCCTAAATCAAATTTTGAGTTTTTTTTTCCCCTTTTAAACATTACACTTTTTTAACTCTAAACATTTTCTTTGGCCTGTGTCTTTCATAGTTTTGGGGAAAAAAAAAAACATTCCCCCACCCCAAAAAAATTTCTCAAAATTTCCTTTCCTACATACATACATAATTTGATGTGCAAACACACACACACCAAAACCTATATGTGTAATATATATATATATATTATTTTATTTTAAAATATATATATTTTAAAATTAAAATATATATATGCGGGGTTTTGTGTGGTCTGTAAGGTGGGTGTGAATAAAGGATATTATACATGTCGTGGTATGTATTGGGCCCTATATATTAATATATATATATATTTATAAAATATATAATATATATATATATATATATATTTTATACAATAATATTTAATATATGTGTGTGTGTGGGAAAAATTTCAATTTCATACTTGCCTATTACCTAAATATTTATTCCTATTGGGCCCATAATAAAGAGGTCAAGTCAATTATCTTTTTACTGGGGAATTTTCCCAAAAGTTTTCCCCCCCTTTAAAAATCTGGTTTTAAAAAACTTAAATTTAGGGTAAATCTTAAAGGTCCCCCCCCATATGAAGTCAAAAAATCATAATAACCTTTAACCGTGCAAAGTTTAATTTAAGTATTTAAAAGGAAAACCGCAGTATGCTGTGACGGGCCCTCCCTTTTAAATTTTAAATTTATTTTCCCTTTTTTTATTTTTTTACATTTCTATTTTTTTTTACATCATTTTTGGGGCCCTTGGTTTTTGTTTTTTTGCTGTTTTTTAAATTTTCCTCCTCCCCTCCTCAAACATCATCATCATCTCATCATCTCATCATCATCACCCTCATCATCATCATCATCATCATCATCATCTCCTCATCATCATTATCCCTTTTTCATTTTCCCTTATTTTAATTTTAAGTTTTTTTCCCCCTTTTTCCCTTATTTTTATGTCCCCTTCCATAGGGCCCCCGGTGGGCCCAGGGGGTTTGAGCATCGGAAATCCCCAAACTGTCCCCGAAGGCAATCTTAAATTCGAGGGGGTTTGAGTCACGGCCCGGGGCGTTGTTCCCCCTTTGGGGGGGAATTCACCTCGATTTGGGCCCAAAAGGCCACTGCGTGGGCAAAAAAACCCGCCCCTCATGCCGGGCCCCGAACCGGGTAAATAAGTGGTGAATCGAAAAAAAAAAAAAAAAAAAAAAAAAAAAAAAAAAAAAAAAAATCCCCCGGGGGGGAAGGCAACGGGAAAAACCCCCGCTCTAAATTTCCCAAAAAAAATCATGGGAAAACCATGAAACACCAAAAGCCCCGGTGGGATAGGGGCCCCTTAAAAAAAAAAATTTTATCATTATTTGTTTAGATATTTTTATTATTATTATTTTTTATTATTATTTTTTTATTATTATTTTTATTATTATTATTATTATTATTATCATCATTATTATTGTTGTTATTATTATTGTCATTATTATCATTATTATCATTATTGTTATTATTATTATTATTATTATTATCATTATTATTATCATTTATTATTTATTATTGTTGTTGTTGTTGTTGTTGTTTATTATTGTTATAATATAATGTAATAATAATAATAAAATATAATAATAATAATAATAATAATAATAATAATAATAATAATAATAACAATAATAATAATAATGATAATAGTAATAACAATAATAAAAATAATAATAATAATAATTATTATTATTATTATTATTATTATTATCATTATTATTATTATTATTATCAATATTATTATTATCATTATCATTATCATTATCATTATCATCATCATCATTATCATTATTATTATGACAATTATCATCATCATAAAATAAAATATAATAATTATTATTATTATTATTATTATTATATTAATAATGAAATAATAATAATTTTATATTATTATTATTATTATATATTATTTATTATTATTATTATTGTTACATTATTATTATTATATTTATTATTATTATTATTATATTATTATTATTATTACTATCAAATTGTTTGCTATAGTCAATGAAGCATAGGTATAAGTCGGTCTAACTTCTATCGCTCTTTCTCCCAACATTCTCAATATGAATATTGCATTCCGAGTCCTTTTTCCTCTCATGTATGTATTCTGTTCTTGCGATATTTCTTCCCTTATTTTGGTCTTCATTCTCTTGAGTAAAACGTTCAGGATCAATTTTGTAATGTGGCTCATTAAACGTATTGTCCTGTGGAGTTCACATTCACTTGCTCCAGGTTTCTTGGGAAGCGCTATGAATGCAGACTTGTTGAGGTCAGTTGGAATGAGACCTGTGTTGTAGATGTTGTTTGCAATTTCAGTTACTTTTTAAACTCCAAACTCCTCTAGTTCTTTTAACAACTCTATTGCTATGTTATTATGACAATTATTGATACCAGCATTATTATATAAGTATCTTTATCATTATTTTTAGTGTCTGTTCTTAATATCATTGTCATACTTTTTATCATTACCAGCATTAATATTTGTATTGTTATCATATAATCATTTTTGTTATTATTATCGTTAGGGGTTATCTTTAAACTACTATTTCTATGTTATTTTTTTATTATACCCTCTTTATTTTTATCATTATTTTGCTATTAATATTGTTATTTTTTTTTTATTATTTTATTTTCCTTTTTTTAAACCCTTGCAAATTTAAAAAACCCAAAAAACCGGGTACTACCAGCGACCTGGGGTGTTTTGAATTTGAGGAAAAGGGAACACTAACAGAAATATGCTCACAATTCTGCAGCAGGCTCCTTGAGTGTATAGCAAACCCAGACTTTTACCTCATTATCTCTTCCCTTGTCCATTTAAAGGGTTTTGGGGTTTTCTTTTAAATTTTTTTAGCCCAAGATGGCCAAAACCGCAGGGCCGGGGGGGGGGAAACTATCCCGTCCTGGTAACCTGGCGGATTTTGATAAATGGAAGAGTTGGACTTTTTTCGGGCCCTGGGGGATGCCCCCCTTGTTGATCCGGAAAAACGGGAGCTTCCCCACCCATTTCCTACTCTCACTTCAAAAAACGGGATACATTTCAGCCTAAACGCGAAGAAGCGGGGAACCACCCGCCCAATCCCCAAGGGCATTTCCAGGCCCCCCGCGGCACGGTGTTTGACGCCCCCACTCGACCCCCCGTGGACACCCAGTAAGTTTTTTATACGGGGGGGTTTAAGCAGTGATCCCCCCCCCGGGGAGAAATTTTTTTAGGAAATCTTTGCTGGGGGTTTTCCCAAAACCCACCTTTCATACCCCGAAGACTCACCCACTCCCCTATCTAGGTTCTTTTTAAACCTAGAATTAGTAAATCAGCGGCTTGCTCCCCACACGTGCCGGGGGGGAGGGCGTGTGCACATGATCCCACTTACGCATGCGGTGATATGGTGTGTATTCCCCCCCTTGATTTTTATTTTTTATTATTATTATTATTATTATCATTTTTATTATTATTAGTTGTTGTAGTAGTAGTAGTAGTAGTATTTTAATATTATCATTTTTTTTTTTTAATTATCATTCTTGTATTTAAATTACTGTTACTATTACTATAATAATTATTATTTTTATTTCCCGGGGTTTTTCTTTTTTTAATATTTAAATTTTTTTCCGTCTTTTAATGGAAACTTTATTACTGAAGCTTTACAAAGGTTTCTATATCTACATGACAAATAATAACTCTATTAAAAAAAAAAAATTCGAATCTTTACTAAAATAAAAAAATGTACAAAAGCCAACTGAAAAACACTTTTCCCTCCCAAACCCACCACCTTTACCATTTTTCCGCTGGGTTTATTTTACCGCGGGAAATTGGGTTAAGATCTTTGTAACTTATTTATAAACAAATCTACAGAAACTTTTAGTTTTTTGTAATTATATTACTGTACTTTTCTTTCTTGCTTTTGTTATACAAGTAATAGTTTTGATATACAGGAAAATTTTTAAATTTAAAGAAAAACCAAAAAAACCTGAAATAGTGGCTCAGCGTCCCCTTGGGTTTTATAAAGATAAAAGTGGTAGCCCATTGACAGGAAAGAAATGGCCCACTTATTTTTTACTTTTAGATCTTCGCCAAAAAAATTTAAAAAAAGTATATTTGTTTACCCACGCTTAAAGAGAAAAACACGCCTTTCACATAAAAAAAAGCACAGACGTGATGTATATGTTTTATTTTATCCGGGCTTGGGGCCAGACGACTTGGGGGCTTGGGCCCCCCATGGCTAGGTAGGGGAAACGGTGAAGTCCCCTTTCCTAAGGGAAAAAAAACGCGCCGGCCCCGGGGAATCGAACCCTCGAACTCAGATTGCCGTCGTGACAGTCCCCTTTAGTCCATGCTCTAACCACTCGGCCACCGCGGTCCCAATATACATATATATATACTGGGAATTATTTACATTATAATTTTTTTTAACCCCTAGACTTTTTTTTTTTTTTTTTTTTTTTTTTTTTGATATTTGAAAAAAACAATCTCTTTGGTGGGTGGGGGTGGTGAAGGTGGTGGGTTTGGGGAAGGTGGTTTGGTGGTGGAGGGGGGTGAAGGTGGGGGGTTTTGGTTTAAGGTTTGGGGGTGGTGGGGGAAGGGGGTGGGGTGGATGGTGGTGAAGGGGGGGTGGTGGTGGTGGTTTTTGAAGGTGGTGGTGGGGAAGGGGGTGGGGTGGTGAAAAGGGGGTTTGGGGGTGGTGAAGGTGGTGGTGGGGGAAAGGTTTGGTTTTGGGGGGGTGAAGGTTGGGGGTTTGGGGGTGGGTGGTGAAGGTGGTGGCGGTGGTGGTGAAGGTGGTGGGGGTGAAAGGGGGTGGGGGGGGTGAAGGTGGTTGGGGGTGGTGAAAGGGATGGTGGTGAAGGTGGTGGTGGTGGGAAGGTTTTGGGGGTTTTGGGGAATGGGGGGGGTGGTGGGTTTGGGGAAGGTGGTGGGGTGGTGGTGAAAGGGGGGTGGGGTGGTTTAAGGTGTGGTGGTGAAAAGGGGGTGGGGTGGGGGTGGTGGGGGTGAAGGGGGTGGTTTGGGGGTTGGAAAGGGGGTTTGGGGGTGGGGAAGGTGATGGGGGTGAAGGTGGTGGTGGTGGTGAAGGTGGTGGTGGTTTAAGGTGGTGGTGGTGATGAAGGAGGTGGTGGTTTAAGGTGGTGGTTTAAGGTTGGGGGTGGGGGGAAGGGGGTGGTGAATGGGGGTTTGGGGGTTGGGTTGAAGGTGGGGGTGGTGGTGAAAGGTTTGGGGGGTGGTGGGTGGGGGTGGGTTAAGGTGGGGTGGTGGTGGTGAAGGTGGGTGGTGGGGGGTGGGGAAGGTGGTGGTGGTGGTGGTAATTGCAGTATATACATATATGTACATGTGTAAATAATATATATAATTTTATTAAAATATATATATATATATATATATATATATATGTAATTTTGTTAATGTTATATATATATATATTTCCATAGGGATTTTTTTTATTTAACCTATTAGGGGTATATGTATATATGTGTAAAATATGTTTCACACATTTAAAAATACATTTTACTAAAAACATATAAATATGTATATATTGGGAATTATTAAAATACCCCAAATAGGTTACAACCAAAGGGCAAAAAAGGGGTTCCTTAAAAACAATTTCATCATGCGTGTTTTTCTTAATCGTAAATTTTCCCCTTTTCTATACCGGGGGGGGGGGTTTTGACATTTTATAACGTCTAAAAATTTTTTGGGCAAAATTAAGAGAATTTATATATTTTATTTTAAAATATATATTCTTAAAATATATTTTATATATATATATATAAAATAAAATTATATATATATATATATATGCCCTTGGGGTTGTTGTGTGTGTTGTGGGTGTGTGTGTGTTGTGGGTGTGTGTGTGTGTGTGTGAGTGTGTGTGTGGGGTTTTGTGGGGTGTGGTGTGTATGGTGGGTATGTTTATATATATATACATATTATATTATATATATATTATTATATATAAAATGTTTATATATATAATAAAATTAATATAAAATATATAATATTATATATATATATAATATATATATATATATATATAAATACAACATCTGTGGTTTTTATGTGCGGCGTGCTATTCTCATAACGTGTGTAAACAAATATACGTTTTTAATTGTTTGGCGAAAGATCTAAAAGAAAGAAATATAATACCCCTTTCATTCCCCAGTAAAAATTCTTATCTGAATAAAAGCAAAAACCCCGTTTTAATGCCTCTTTAAAGGGTACAGTTTCCCAAAACTTTCGAGTTTCAGTTTCTTTTCCTATAAAAAAACTGTTTTTGGACTGATTTTCTCTCTGCTCTCCTTTTTGTTTTCCTTTTTTTGTTGATCACATTCCTTCAAGAATTAAACGAAAAAAACTATTCCTTGTTAACCTTTTTTTACTTCGCCTAAAATTATTTTAGGGTTTTTTATAAAATTTTTTGGCTTTAAGCGAGAGTTTCATTTTTTGGGAATTAGTAAATAAGGGGGTTATAGTTAAAAAAAAGAATCTACCCAAAAATTTAAATAAGATATGCCACTAATAAAAAACAAAGCACCGGGATGAAAAAAAAATCTCGATATCTATCGCATGTAAAAGTTTGACATACCGAGTAGTCTACAAAGTAAAGCAGAACGGTTTTCCTGATTTTCCCAAAAGGCCTGTAAGAAGGGCTCCCACTTTTATCTTATATAATAGAAAGCGACGCTGGAGCCCCTATTTTGCGTTTTCTGGGTTCGAATTAATAATTCCTGAATTTATCATTACTTGTATAACAAAAGCAAGAAAAAAAAGATAATAAATACTTACAAAAAATTAAGGGTACTGTAGTATTTTGATAAAAAAGTTACAAAAATCTTAAACCAAAGTCTATGGTAAATAAAACCCCCTAAGGGAAATTGACCGCTCGATAACAAACAATTAGCCCCGACTATAGAAGGGGAAGGATTGGAAACCTTCCCCCTAACACTGTTTTCACGCTGACCACCCCCAAATGAGCTCGTGGGGGAAGCGTAAGACAAAGCTCCAAAATTAGTAAAGAGATCCATAGCGGTAAAAAAAGGTAAGGTGGTGTTGGGGAGGGAAAAATTTTCTTCGTTGGCTTTTGTCATTTTTTTCATCTAGACGTTCGAAAAACTTTTTTGTAATAGAGTTTTATTTGTCATGTAATATAGTTCAGAAAAAATTGTAAAACTTTTTAAAAATATTACCATAATGCGGAAAAAGTATAATAGATACTGGTAATAAAATAATAATACAGCAAAGTAAAAGTAAAATTTTAAAAAAAAAATTTTAATACTTAATAATAATAATAAAGATAAGATAAAATAATAATAAAATAATAATAATAAAAATAAATAAAATAATAATAATAATAGTATAATAACGATAAAAATGTTTTTAATAAATAATAATAATAATATAAAAAATTGTAATTGTAATAATGAAAATAAAATAATAATGATAACAATTATAATAATTATGATAGTAAAAAATAGTAAAAATAATAGCAATGTAATGATAACCCAAAATATAATAAATAACAAAAAAAAGATAAAAATTAAGAAAAAAAAAAACT
>NC_051393.1:39872962-39887653 GCF_015228065.2 Penaeus monodon
CTTTAACCCCCGATGTTCATTTTCAATGATTTGACTTGCGAGCAACCAAAAGGGACTGCCAAAGCAATAGGTTTTCTATCTGCACATTGTCTTGTGCTTTTATTACAACAAATCAGCCTCTAAGTGTAGAAAGTCCTTCTTCGTCCAAATGCAATGGCAATGATACGGCCACTAAGGTAGATTAGGCTAAGGGGTCTTCTTCTCATATATACATTTTTCAAAGTGAAATCGAGGCAAATATTACTTGTCAGTTTAACTAATAAAATATCTACCTGCTGGCACACAGCTTGTCTCGGTTGGCGTGTATACTGACTTATTCAAGGAGCTATAATATTTGAAAACATAGCTTGCGACGGTTCAGGAGAATGCCTTACGTGAGACGTAAAACTTGATACTCTAAACCATCGTCACTAAGGACAAAGCATATACATTACATGTTATTTGAGAATCGTAGTGTTTCCATTTCTTATTTTCCCCTTAAAATACTAATTCAATTAAGTTTAGCAGAAAGCAAAATAAAACTATTCTTTAGTTTCAGGTGCTCTTTAATGAGAAAGTTCCTAGCTAATTTAAGTGGCTAAAAACGTATCCTTACTAACCTTGCAATCAACTTTTAGGAACCAGAATGATCGTGTGGTGACAACTGATAATCGTAATTAGTCATGATCATCATATTAATACCTGTAAAATATGTGGACGAGAGTAATAAAGACCAACCACGACAATAATTACAAGTGCAATTTTACATTGGAATGTTTCATAGAAAATGAGCAAGAACGCTACTCCCCTTTAACCTAAAATAAAAAATATCACAAAGCGCCATAGAGATTAGAAGAAATCTTTGTCTTCACTGTGCCTTTTATGTAACAGATATATGAATTAGTTCTCATATCTATTATTAACTGGGACAAAAGTATATTCACGAGAACCCAACAAAACAAATGTCATTACTGAAATTATTTCGACTGTGTAAACCAATATACTAATTTTACGTTCATAGGGGGCCGTATAGCGTATTCGTCGACAGACCTACAGAAAAACATAGGATATAAACCCCACATAGCAAAACCATACATCGTTCTGAAATAATATCGACCATAGAAACTATCAATACTTCGCATATAGAGAATAAATAGCCCAAAAAATCAGTGGAAACGATGTTGATTTTGGGAAGTAAGGGGAGAAGGCGACATGCAAGCACTCACACTGATGAACCTGCAAGATTTGGCTGCTGAAGGGAAATACGAACTTCCTGATGCTGATGCTGGAAAAATAGATACCGAAGTCAGAGAAAGTCAAAGGTCAATGAGTGGGACGAGACACAATAGACTGGGCTTATGCTTTCCTTCTGACAAGCTTTTGTTCTCTCTCGTTTCGTTCTCTTTCTCTGCCCCTCCCCCCCCCTCTCTCTCTCTCTCTCTCTCTCTCTCTCTCTCTCTCTCTCTCTCTCTCTCTCTCTCTCTCTCCCTCTCTCTCTCGCTCTCTCTCGCTCTCTCTTTCTCTCTCGGTATATATATATATTCATATGTGTGTGTGTGTGTGAGTGTGTGTGTGTGCGTATATATATATATATATATATATATATATATATATATATATATATATATATATATATATATATACATATCTAGCTGTGTATCTGGTTATGTATTTATCCATCTCCCTCCCTCATCTATCTCTCCCTTCCTCTCTCTCCGGATGCGGTTTAGTGGTTTCCCATCCCTGTGCACTCTTATGGCCTTGTGAACTCCGGCGAGTGCATACGCATTTTCAAGATCGATGTAGTGTGTCACAAGGTATTCGTCATATTTTTCTCGTTTTTGTGGTTCATCACATAGTTTGAAGGTGATACCTCCAATTGATCCTTTGATAAGGTCGTCAATGTATTCCTCCTTCAGCATGTCGATGAAGTCATTATCTCGTGACAAGAAGGGGTATTCCCTGATACCTGTCTGTGGTCGTCCGTTATCTGGATATTGCCTGGAGCATTGTCAGAGTTTAGGAAGGCATCTTTAGATAAATAAGACTTTTTGTTAAAGATGATAGCAGTGCTATAACATTTTAATCCTTACCATATATTTCCCAAGTCTGAAAAAAACTGCTCAGTTCATATACATATACTTCAATCACCCTTGTGTTTGAAAAAAGGGCATTTTGCTTTCTCTAAGTTATGAAAAGAAGCTTCTCCCTCCCTTATTATGAGGTAATGCGAATATTTTTTCTCCTAAACGAATGCTTTTTTACTTGTCATTTAGAAAATATTGCTTCGGTTGCGGCTTTTTCCCCTTTAGGACTGTGATTTTCAACCCTTTCTCTATAACTTACCTCCTCGACTGTATGTTGCTCGTCATATACCCTTTACTGCCATGTAAAACAAGAATATCTAATGTAGACACACAACAAGAAAGCACCTTTATTTTTTATATTTTGCAAAGAACGTTTTGATTAAGAAATATAATATATAGTTGTTGATAACTCGGTTTAAGAAAAGAAAAAAAAACGCATCAGTTGGAAAATCGCATGCTGTCTGCTAAGATCCATCGCATCGAGGGTGTCACTAATATATTTTTTTTTACTCACAGGGGTAAACATATCCTTGGTCAAAAAATCCCTGCTTTAGGCGAATTTGACTTTGTCATTGTCCAATACACGTAAAATTATAAAAGCTTTATATCATGGGGAGTTATATTATTTTACCTCTTTTTTCATATCTTATAAAAGTTCTTGTTTTTGATAAAGACATAGTTGCTAAAAGGGAAAAATAATCAAGTGAAAGCCTTCTTGTTATACAGGTGTTTTGATTTTGAGATAAAAATAGTTTATAGGGGCCTTAAATGTTTTCGCTACTACAACAACTAGGGACATAGTGAAAAATCATAGGCAAAGGATTTTAAGATATATATATTTTTTTCATTTGGTATGACTTTGTATTAAGATATTCAGAAAATATTAAAGAGATCGAGTGTCAAGTTTTATTCAGTGCCAACGTAAAAAATATTTCTCTCTTTGTATAGGGAGATTTGAGAAAATATATGCATGTGTTACTTAAAAAGCGGTGGCTGAATGTACGTTTCCCGAATGAAGTAAATCACCATAGTCCGGCGGTGAGGTGATCGTCTCTTAAAGATAAACAACTATCTAGCTCTATCTCTTGCTGCATATTTGTAGAAGGCATGACGGGGAATCGAGAGTAAAGTTTGGTTGAATTATACCCGTTGGCAAGGTTATTTGTGTCTTTTTATAATATTTTTCCCGTTCTTGTAGGAGACAAAAAAAACATATTTGCTAGATAAATGAAACTACAATCATCAACAATCGCCGTAGTCCGACTTAAAGATAGCAACTTATCTAGCCCCGTCTCTTATAGCATGTTTGTAGACTGGTGAGAAAGACCATGTCAGGGAAATCGAGAAGTAAAGTTTAGTTGGATTATTTCCCGTCGGCAAGGTTATTTGTGTCTTTTTACAATATTTTTCCCGTTCTTGTAGGAGACAAAACAGCATATTTGCTAGATGAATGAAACTATAGTAACCAACATTAGTGGTTACCATTGCATAGTTCCTTTTCTTCGTATATACTTGTAGGGAGGTACTATAGACAATTTTGTGGAGGGGGAGTAAATTACTGAAAAGCTAGTCCACCTTCTGTTCTAATTCATCTTTTTCTTATATCATCATAAACAGAGGATCCCTAATCGATGTTTACCCTGGTCTTTTTATATCAGAAGAGAATGCACTGTATTGGCGTGCACAGAGTTATACATATGGGAAAGCTGAACATATTTCCTAGTTTGCATTGTAGATTGTACAAAATTGAGAGCTGAGGCGGGAACATTTTAGGAAATATACTGCATTGCCCCTTGAGGTTAATTAGCAAAACATAACTGGTTCGGCACGTTGGGACAGGTTAAGAAATTTCTGTTGTTATTCTTATTAGGGTTGCACCTGTTATATTATGATTAACCTGTTGTATAAGCCTGCAATTTTCAAACGTGCGTAGTGGTATTATCGCATTTACATTTACACAAAAAAATATAAGCCTGTTATTTTTATCTTATTTGTGTTATCACCTGTTAGGACGCGTGTTTGTGTTCTTGAAAGTCATATTAAAGGCATGTTGGGTTCAACAAGAGTTTCATGATCCTTTTCACTGAATTGTATTTTTATTATGAAGATACCTTTGGGATGTAAGAACGACTAGTATAACATGTTAAAAGAAGAGAGGAGTTCGCAAGTTTATCAATCGTTCCCGCGAAGTTAAGAAATTTCTGTTGAGATATTCTTATTAGAGTTGCATCTTTGTTATATTATGCATTTGTAAACATTTGTAAAGATATTGATTATGGTCTTTGCAAGTATTTCTTTTTATATATGCATATGGAGTGAGAAATGGATAGTGTCATATGCATATATTTTTGTCATATTTACGTAATGCGAACATTGTCAATCTTAGTAAGGGTTAAAATGGATTTCCTTTTCTTGGTTGGTTACACCTCAAGACGAGAGTGCACCAGCACCGTCATTACCTCTGAATAAGAAGAAATGATCATATTATCATCCTCGTTATATGAAATTCGGGGCGATATGATTTGTATTTGTGTCTGTTTGTTTGTACTAAAGGCATATATGAAGACCTTGTTAGGGTTATTGATTATGACAGTTTCATTCATTAGGAGGGGTGGTCACTCGTCTGTAACAGGGTCAATTCTCGATCCGGGTACAAGTTCAAACACGATGAATATTGCGGGGGCGGGTGTGGAGGGGAGGAGCCGCGGGTGAGTCATCTGTAGCACCTGCCTACGGGTAATGATTTCGGTTACGGATATTGGTCATCTTTCTGTTATGATACACCATTTTCAACCATAAGGTGTGCGCGTTAGCCATCGTTAGCTATGGTCTAGTGGTTGCCTCGTGATCATTAACCTGCTTTCACTCTTGACAAGGTTTTGTGATAACGTGGTGATCATTAATCTATGTCAACCTGCATTGGAGGGGATACTCGTCTGTACATCACTGGTTATGAGAGAATAATTACCTAAAAAGGTACCACCGGCACTCTCCGTGGAAAGGAACTGGGGACCCTACCACGTACTAACTCCAAGAGCATCACAACATGAAAACTACAATTAAGTATCATGCTGTGACCACGGCGGCTCAAACATGAACCTACCGTTAAAAGAAGAAGATTGATTAGTTAATCACATTCAGTGGTCATCTTTCTGTTATGATGCACCATTTTCAACCGCAAGGTGTGCCCGTTAGCCAACGTTAGCTATGGTCTAGTGGTTGCCTCGTGGTCATAAACCTGCTTTCACTCTCGACAAGGTAGTGTGGTTACGCTGTGATCATTAATATATGTCACCTGTCACCTGCATTGGAGGGGATACTCGTCTGCAGTACATCATTTGTTTCATTATTTCTCTTATGACGCGTCATGTACGAACATAAAATGCACATGTGAAAGTAGGTTAATGATTTCCGGGTATTGATTATGTTGTTGTGGACATTGGTTGCGGTTTGCGGTTTGTGGTTTCGTCAAGGTCACTGATTACGTCACGGTCACTGACCTACTTTCACATTCATGTACGTACATGAATGTGCAGCGTTCTGTCCACCTTCCCTCTACTTATATATATATATATATATATCATCATCATTTAACGGTAGGTTCATGTCTGAGCCGCCGTGGTCACAGCATGATACTCAATTGCAGTTTTCACGTTGTGATGCTCTTGGAGTGAGTATGTGGTAGGGTCCCCAGTTCCTTTCCACGGAGAGTGCCGGTGTTACCTTTTTTTTTTTTTTTAGGTAATCATTCTCTCTATATATATATATATATATATATATATATATATATATATATATATATATATATATATATATATATATATATATATCACCTTGAGAAGTCGAACGCATGTGTCGTAGGGGAAGTCACCGCCGTGGCACAAACCGCGGTTGATTAGGAAGGGCATCCAATCAGGCAAGGGTGGCACTGCCATAATTTCACAACGATATATATTGTAATGAGAGGATGGTACAACTGACGGACAGAGGTTCAGTCCGGTCAGCGTGCTGTAGGCTGTCTGTCTGTCGCTCGCAGGCGACCTTCTTTTATAAAGATTGAACTAGGAAACTCACAAGGGTTGCGATGTACTCGGAAGTATGGAGGAGAGGATGTGATCGTGTACACGGGACGGCGTCGCGAGGCGGAAGGCTTGCGGATGTCGCGTCCGTTGTCATGTCTAGCAAAGGCGTGGTATGTAGAGGCTTCTTCTTCTTTTAACGGTAGGTTCATGTCTGAGCCGCCGTGGTCACAGCATGATACTTAATTGTAGTTTTCATGTTGTGATGCTCTTGGAGTGAGTACGTGGTAGGGTCCCCAGTTCCTTTCCACGGAGAGTGCCGGTGGTACCTTTTAGGTAATCATTCTCTCTATTTATCCGGGCTTGGGACCAGCACTTGACTTGGGCTGGCTTGGCCACCCAGTGGCTAGGTAGGCAATCAAGGTGAAGTTCCTTGCCCAAGGGAACAACGCGGCGGTCGGTGACTCGAACCCTCGAATTCAGATTGCCGTCGTGACAATTTTGAGTCCGACGCTGTAACCATTCGGCCACCGCGGGCTTGACGATCATGGGCTTCCATGATTTTTCTTAGCAATTTAGAGCGGTGGTTTTGCCATTGCCTTCCGCCCGGTGTTTTTATCGAGTCACCATCTCTATTTACCCGGCACTGACTTGAGCTGGCTTGGCCACCCACTGGCTAGGCAGGCAATCGAGGTGAAGTTATGTAGAGGCTAGTGTTATTGTATTAAATATATATATTTGGTGTGAGGTGAAATAGGCCATATGTGAACTAGGTATTACATCGCTCGGTCACGCTACCGCGGCGGTCCCCGCCGCAGAGGTGTCAGAGAAAGTGAAAAGGCGCATCTAGCTAAACATTACAACCTAAGCATAAAATATCCTACTCACAAAAATAAGTAAACAGAAACATATGAAATACAAAAATCCATACGGCTAACATTAAGTGCATACAGTAACATCAAGAAGGTACACAATGTAGCAGCTTAAAAAATCATACAAAATAGCAATAACATTCAATGTATAAAATCAGTATATCATAAAAAATAACGTGAACTTCATGCGACCCCACGAAACAGAAAATGACAAATAAGCACAACGAACCATGAATCTTTAGACGAAACAACCTACAACACACACACACACGTGAGCGCACCGCTTTTTAATCATGTTTACATGAGCACATACATTTAAACGCCTTGGATTAGGAATTATTACATAGTGTTGGTATTCTGTATATGACAATTGTCTTTGACATTTACATAATCTAAAATTCACTCTTAAATTATGAAGCGACCTCTAATCAACGCCTTTGTTCACTTATTGCCGGTGACTTTAAATTCTTTTCACACTAGATATTTTAGATATTTGAATAAACAATCTCTAGAGAAATGCCTTTAGTAGTTACTCTGAATGTATTAATTTAACTCTAGTTCGCCGTCTGTTATATGTTTTTTTAAAAGTCCTTGTAAATATCAGCGTCGCATTTCATGTTTGTTCGGTGTATACGTTTTTTCGTGGGTCTATCTACGAGCGTAAGATAAGTTTGGGTTGGCGAAGGAGGGTGGAGAGGTCCACGGCTGCTCAAACATGAGCATACCCGTTATTGATGATATGATCTACGAGCTTCATCTTTTGTTGCGCTTTTGTGTGTGTGTCTGTGTTTGTGTGTGAGTGTGAGTGTGTATGTATGTGCGTGTTTGTGTGAGTGTGTGTGTGTGCTTGTGTGTGTGTGTGCTTGTGTGTGTGTGTGTGTGTGTGTGTGTGTGTGTGTGTGTGTGTGCATATATATGTGTTTGTACATGTGTTTTTTTTTTTTTTTCGCACACATGCGCGTATGTGAGCGCGCTCACTGAGCGTGCTCACATGGGCGCTGATTTTTGTGTGTCCATAAATATATACACACACGCACGCACGCACGTATATATTATATATATATATAATATATATATATATATATATATATATATATATTTTTTTTTTTTTTTTTTTTTTTTTTTTTTTTTTTTTTTTTTTTTTTTTACTTGCTTGCTTGCTCGGGGAAAACCTTATCAATAAGTGCCCCTTTTTTTGCTTGTCGGGGAAGACAACGAGGACGTCGGTTCAATCAGTTTTGGTCGCTCTTTTCGGACTCCTTTTCTGCAAGGTATAATTGATAGGCTTCATGCGCTGATTCGTATTCCTTATCAAGAAGTACCTCTTCCCATTCCCACTCTTCCTCTTGCTCGAGGTCGAACTCCCCGAACTGTAGGAGTTCGAACGTACCGTCGTGGTACAAAGGTTTATTACCGCCTGTCGCATCGCCCTTATGCCCACTACCACGTAGTCCCAGACCTCGCGCTGTTCATGCACGAAGTAACTAGCCAATCCCCAGATTTGACGGTCTACCTGCATGCGTACTTCATCACAATAGTACAGTATTTTTTCCAGACAATCAACGCGTTATATCGCCCTCATGTGGGAGCCATCTTTAATAATCAAATTCAGACTCTGCGCCATCTCTAAGGTGCCTGACATGTGCACTGAGGAACCTGTATCAAGGAATGCTCGCACGGGTTGACCTTCAACAAGCACGTCCATATACAGAGAATCGTAGTCGCTATTTACAAACTTATAGTCACGGAAGGTGAGGGTTTTTTCCTTCACGTTGATGGTACAATTAAACGAGTACAGAATGTCCAGACCCAGATAGTTTTCATCATAGTCTTTAACTATAAAAACGTATGACTAAAGTGTGCCTCCGAGTTTCAGATCCAGACGCACGAAATTTAAATTACCACTCCTATAAACCTCGTCCATTTTGCCCCAGATCTTCATCTGCTCAACGGAGATGCAAGAACAGTCAAATCCAGTATCCACTAGAAACTCTGCTCTTCTGTCCGCGAACTAAGGTCCACGTAAGCGGATGGGGTAACCTTGCAGAAAGTGGAATAAACTACCCCCTTTGAGACCCCCATCGATGGATTACTCACGAGATGACGCTTTTCGAAGAAGCGCCGGGGGACTTTATGTTTTGAAAAGAGGCTCATCTAGGTTCGCCTTGTGTGAGTCTTAGTCTGCGTGTGTGGGGTGCGTGCTTTGCGTGCGCGCGTGTGCGTATGCATGGGGTATGTGTTTTACAGGTATGTGTTTGGGTATGTGTGTGTGTGTGGTCACTGTGTATGTTTTGTGCGTGTGTGTGTGCGTGCGCGCGGGTGCGTCTACATTTTTTAATGTCCCATGTGCGTGTGTGTGGGGTGTGTGTACGTGTATGGGGTAGTGTGCGTGCATGTGCGTATAGTTTTGTGTGCGTGTGTGTGTGTGTGTGTGTGGGTGTGTGTGGTGTGTGTTGTGGCGCGCGCGGTGTATGTGTGTGTTAGTGTGTGTGTGCTTTTGCGTGTGTATGTACGGTGGCGTTTTGCGTGTGTGGGTGTGCGTGTATGTGGAGGGTGAGTGCGTGCGTGCATGTGCGGATGTGTGTGTGTGCGTGTGTATGTACGTGTGAGTGTACGTGTGTGTGTGTGTGTGTTTCAGTCTACGTGTATGTTTGTGTGAGTGTGTGTGTGTGTATGTTTGTGTCTACGCGTTGTGTGGTGTGTGTGTGTGTGTGTGTGTGTGTGTCTGGGGGGGGAGTGCGTGCGTGCATATGCGTATATATGTGTGTGTGTGTGTGTGTGTGTGTGTGTGTGTGTGTGTGTGCATGTATATGTGTTTGTACATATGTGTGTGTGTGTGTGTGTGTGTGTGTGTGCGTGGGTGGGTGGTGTGTGTGTGTGTGTGTGTGTGTGTGTGTGTGTGTGTGTGTGTGTGTGTGTGTGTGCGCGCGTGTGTATGTGTGTGTTAGTGTGTGTGTGCGATTGCGTGTGCGTGCAGGGAGTGCGTGCGTTCATATGCGTATGTGTTTGTGTGTTGTATGCATGTATATGTGTTTGTACATATGTGTGTGTGTGTGTGGGGTGTGGTGTGTGTGGGGGTGTGTGTGTGTGTGTGTGTGTGCATGTATGTGGGGGGTGAGTGCGTGCGTGCATGTGCGGATGTGTGTGTGTGTGTGTGTGTGTGTGTGTGTGTATGTACGTGTGCGTGTGCGCGTTGAGTGTACGTGCGTGTGTGTGTGTGTGTTTCTGTCTACGTGTATGTGTGTGTGTGTGTGTGGTGGTGTGGTTTTGCGTTTGTGTCTACGCGTATGTTTGCGTGTGTGGTGTGTGTGTGTGTGTGTGGGTGTGTGGTGTGGTGTGGTGTGGGGTGTGTGTGTGTGTGTGTGTGTGTGTTGTGTGTGTGTATGTGTCTGGGGGGGGGGGGGAGTGCGTGCGTTTGTATTTATGTGTGTGTGTGTGTGTGTGTGTGCGTGTGCATGTATATGTGTGTGTGTATACGGGTATGTGTTTGGGTATGTGTGTGTGTGTGTCAGTCTGTGTATTGTGTGCGTGTGTGTGTGCGTGCGCGCGGGTGCGTCTACATGTGTATGTACGTGTGCGTGTGTGTGTACGTGTGTGGGGGTAAGTGTGCGTGCATGTGCGTATATGTGTGTGTGTGTGCGTGTGTGTGTGTGTGTGTGTGCGTGTGTATGTACGTGTGCGTGTGCGCGTATGAGTGTACGTGTGTGTGTGTGTGTGTGTGTGTTTGTGCCTACGCGTATGTGTGTGTGTGTGTGTGTGTGTGTGTGTGTGTGTGTGTGTGTGTGTGTGTGTGTGTGTGTGTGTGTGTGTGTGTGTGTGTGTGTGCGCAGGCGTGTTTATGTGTGTGTTAGTGTGTGTGTGCGTTTGCGTGTGCGTGCGGGGAGTGCGTGCGTGCATATGCGGATGTGTGTGTGTGTGTGTGTGTGTGCATGTATGTGTTTGTACATATATTTGTGTGTGTGTGTGTGTGTGTGTGTATGTGTCTGGGGGGGGGGGGAGTGCGTGCGTTTGTATTTATGTGTGTGTGTGTATGTGTGTGTGTATGTGTGTGTGTTTGTGTGTGTGCATGTATATGTGTGTGTGTATACGGGTATGTGTTTGGGTATGGGGTGTGTGTGTGTCAGTCTGTGTATGTGTGTGCGTGTGTGTGTGCGTGCGCGCGGGTGCGTTTGCGTGTGTATGTACGTGGGGCGTGTGCGCGTGTGAGTGTACGTGTGTGTGTGTGGTGTGTGTTTCAGTCTACGTGTATGTTTGTGTGTGTGTGTGTGTGTGTGTGTGCATGTATATGTGTTTGCATTTATGTGTGTGTGTGTGTGTGTGTGTTTGTATATGTGTGTGTGTGTGTGTGTGTGCATGTATGTGTTTGTACATATGTGTGTGTGTGTGCGTGTGTGTGTGTGCGCGTGTGTACACTCACACGTATTCTTGATTTACATGGCAGTAAAGGGTATATGACGACCAAGAGAAAGGTTGAAAATCACAGTCCTAAAGGGGAAAAAGCCGCAACCGAAGCAATATTTTCTAAATAAGACAAGTAAAAAAACATTTGTTTAGGAGAAAAATATTCGCATTACCTCATAATAAGGGAGGGAGAAGCTTCTTTTCATAACTTAGAGAAGCAAAATGCCCTTTTTTCAACACAAGGGTGATTGAAGTATATGTATATGAACTGAGCAGTTTTTTTCAGACTTGGGAAATATATGGTAAGGATTAAAATGTTATAGCACTGCTATCATCTTTAACAAAAAGTCTTATTTATCTAAAGATGCCTTCCTAAACTCTGACAATGCTCCAGGCAATATCCCGAAACGGACGACCACAGGGAAAGGGATCAAGGGAATACCCCTGCTTGTCCGAGATAATGACTTCACCGACATACTAAAACCATTAATGGACGTGCGAAGTGAGGAAGAGGCGAACCATAGAGCGACACCATGGAAGTACTTTTCTCGTCTCCTTTCGTGAAGAACCGCATACTTAATGAATATCTACCATGGAAATCGCAGCCCTTCAATCATTTGACCAAGGTAAACCCCCATGTTCTAGAAGCTAGAGAGTTTTAGAAATGCTCGCCTCGGTTGGGTGATCTTCGTAGCCATCGTTCTTCACACCCACTCGTTCCGCTAGCTCAACGGGTCTGTTTTTTCCCTATCAAACATGCCATATCTTGTTGGCGAGGCCTCACCCTTCTCCTAAATCTGCTCCTCCTCCCCTCGATTAAGCGCAATGCTGTATTTACCGCGAGGATGTAAAAAATGGTGATTATAATCATAATTGGAGCTATAACATAACTTCACACAACACTAAATATGTATTCACATTGATTGACTTAGAATTGGTGATGCTTATAGCCAGCCATATCAAGCTTGGAGGTTCCTTGCGAAGAAAACATAAAATCTGATAAAAGAAAACAGTAATATGTCTTTCATTAGTAGTATAAAATAGATAATTACTCGTATGACTGCAATACACAATCATCATAGTACAAACATTTGCCACAATAATTTCTCAGAATTTATAATTCCATCATTCATTCAAGTTTTGCTTCTCGCTTTCCTCGCAATTATTTATTTTTTTTTTCCCCTTCGCAGACAGAAAAACCATGGTAGCAGGGCACGATTTTACTGTCTTTCCCAGCATGTCACTTTTTGTCGGAATGACATTCAATTCTGATAGAGGCTTATAAATTTAACAACCGCGTCCGAGCCATTACTGCTAGCATTTTATCAAATTTCCCTTTTGTAAAAGTGTAATTCTTATTCTTAAATGACAAATAATGCTTTCCAATGGTATCAATATTGTATTTTTTTTTGCATAAAGGTACCATCTAACCTTGTTATTAAAGAAGAAATAACAATATACCCAACTATTAACATATTTTGTCTTAGAAAAAAAAAATAATTGATCGATTGATTGATTATTTAAAATTATCTGCCCCGCCTACGGCAAAAAACACCAATAAATATTATATAAAAATCAAATCATGACTAATGTGCTTATAAAAGTATACAGCTATAGCATAAATATTATGCATTCTTATATTTTGTTTTAAAATATTAGACTCCCTTGGGAAAATTATAAGTCCCATGTCACAATTCTCCGATACATTTTCCAGCGAGACAAGTACATACGTCTGAGAATGCTGAACATTTTCCCACTAAATGTGCGACCGCCAATGGCACTCCTCACAATGTGGTGCACTTTTAGCTGTCATCAGTGACCGATTCTCAGCCTTGTTAACAAAAACTTCTACTCGGCGGTTACATTATAATCATTCAGCATGTAAACTGCCTACGTTATCACCGTCTTCTTCGTCGTCAGAGAATATTTCTCCCTATAATGTTGACCGCAGCTTAGACGAGGGGCTCTATATTCCCGCACGCGCCGCACTCATCACTGACGCGGATGCGCGCGGGGGAAGTAAAACCGCACGCGGCGGCGGCGAGGGAGGCGGCGGCGAGGGCGGCGGCGGGGAGGAGGCGCCTTTGACGACAACGCTTACATAGAGAGGGGGAGGGGCACATTCAAGTTACTATATTTCTCAATTTTTCCCTGCATAAAGTCGTTTGTAATATTTAAAAATTGACACTCATAAACCGTAACCTGTCAACAATTTTTAAATTTTTTTAATTATAAAGGTTCTCTATCTCTCTCTCTCTCTCTCCTCTCTCTCTCTCTCTATATATTATATATATATATATATATATATATATATATATATATATATAATATATATATATATATAATATATTAAAATATATATATATAAAATATATATATAAAATATATATATCCGCTTGATATAAAAGGGATAAAATATCTTGGATATTAGATTAAAGGGACCTTGTAAATACTGCTCAGAGGCAAAAAATAAATACAAGGAAGGGCGGTTTTATCTACTGAAGATAACACTGCAAAATTTAGCGAAAATAATATCTTTCTTGATATCAAAGAACTTTTATAAGAAGCCCCTCCCCTGTCGCCCCCCACCGCCCTGACGGACAGAGGTTCAACTGACGGACAGAGGTTCAGTCCGGTCAGCGTGCTGTAGGGTGTCCCGTCTGTCGCTCGCAGGCGACTCTCTTTTATACAGATTGAACTAGGAAACTCACAAGGGTTGCGATGTACTCGGAAGTATGGAGGAGAGGATGTGATCGTGTACACGGGACGGCGTCGCGAGGCGGAAGGCCTGCGGATGTCGCGTCCGTTGTCATGTCTAGCAAAGGCGTGGTATGTAGAGGCTAGTGTTATTGTATTAAATATTATATTTGGTTTTGAGGTGAAATAGGCCATATGTGAACTAGGTATTACATCGCTCGGTCACGCTACCGCGGCGGTCCCCGCCGCAGGGTGTCAGAAAGTGAAAAAGGGGCATCTAGCTAAACATTACAAACCCAAGCATAAAATATCCTACCCACAAAATAAGTAAACAGTACATATGAAATACAACAATCCATACGGCTAACATTAATGCATACAGTAACATCAAGAAGTACACAATGTAGCAGCTTAATAATCATACGAAAAAGCAAAAACATTCAATGTATAAAATCAGTATATCATATAAATAACGTGAACATTCATGCGACTCACGAAACAGAAAATGACAAATAAGCACAACGAACCATGAATCTTTAGACGAAAACACCTCACAACACCACACCCCACGTGAGCGCACGCATTTAATCTATGTTTACAAAAAGCACTTACAAATTAAGGATTTAACATTTAATT
>NC_051393.1:39916309-39918281 GCF_015228065.2 Penaeus monodon
GTGTGTGTGTGTGTGTGTGTGTGTGTGTGTGTGTGTGTGTGTGTGTGTGTGTGTGTGTGTGTGTGTGTGTGTTTCGCGCGTGTATGTGTGTGTGTGTGTATGTGTGTGTGTGAATGTATGTATTATATATATATATATATATATATATATATATATATATATATATATATATATATAAATATATATATATATATATATATATATATATTAATATATATATATATATATATATATATATATATATATATATATATATATATATACATATACAAACATATCTATATCTCTATGCATGCATGTATGTATATATATATTTATTTATTTATCTATCTATCCATCTATCTATCTATCTATCTATCTATCTATCTATCTATCTATCTATCTATCTATCTATCTATCTATCTATCTATCTATCTATCTATCTATCTATCATCTATCTATCTATCTATCTGTTTATCTATACACATATAGACAGACAGAGAGGTGTGTGCTTATCTGTGAGTGTGCAGTTCGTGCAATTCGCACACTGCATTTCAACATATCAAGAAACCCCGTACTCTGCAAGCCCCTGCATGCACTGCCGTGACAGGCTAACTCACTTGTTTATCCGTAGAGCCGGAAATGAATTGAGAGAGGGAGAAAAATCAGGGGATGGCCAGAGAAAATAAAAGGCGAAGAATGGAAGACAATATAAATGGGGGGAGAATGGAAGATGGAGAGAGAATGGAATACAAGGGAGCGGCAAGAGGGAGAGAGAGAGAGGGGGAGGGAAAAAATCGAGAGAGGGTGAATCGAAAGAAAGGACAGAAAGAGGAAGAGAGAAAATACTGTTTGGAGAAATGGGAGGGATGATAAATCGAATCATTCAAAGAGAAAAAATGGTGATTTGAGGAATAGGCGAGAGGGATGGTAGCCGGGGAAGGTCAGAAAAGAAATTATATAAGTGTACTTTAGAAGCCATTATATTCTTCGTTTTCCGTCCAGCTAAAGTTTATAACAATTTGTAATAATATCAGCAATAATTTGATTTTAATTTTTAATATTATTAATGATATTAATGTTAAAAAAGGTAAAAAAAGGAGAATAAATAAATGAATATATATATATAAATATACATATATATATATATATATATATATATATATATATATATATATATATATATATATATTATTAATAAAATATACACATATCTATATCTATATCTATCTATCTATCTATCTATCTATCTATCTATCTATCTATCTATATATATATATATATATATATATATATATATATTTCAGAAAGTTCATTTCATTGTCCGCTATGAACAGTTCATAACTTTAAGCCTATATCTTCTTTGGATCAATAATAATACTATAACTGTTGTCATTGAGAGTGTCTTATTTACCGCGCTCACACTAAGGCAAACATTAGAACCCACATTCCTGGCAGTGGCACTTTATATTTCGTTGGACTATTATTGAGATACGGCCGCGGTGGCCGAGTGCTTAGAACATCGGAGTCAAGACTGTCACGACGGCAATCTGAGTTCGAGGGTTCGAGTCACCGGCCGGCGCGTTGTTCCCTTGGGCAAGGAACTTCACCTCGATTGCCTACCTAGCCTCTGGGTGGGCAAGCCAGCCCAAGTCAGTGCTGGTCCCAAGCCCGGATAAATAGAGAGAATGATTACCTGAAAGGTAAACACCGGCAATCTCCGTGGAAAGGAACTGGGGACCCTACCACGTACTCACTCCAAGAGCATCACAACATGAAAACTACAATTAAGTATCATGCTGTGACCACGGCGGCTCAAACATGAACCTACCGTTAAAAAAAAAAAAAAAAAAAATATATATATATATATATACACACACTGAAACACACACACAACACAACACACACACACACACACACACACACACACACACACACACACACATATATATATATATATATTATATATATTAAGTATATGATATATGTAATA
>NC_051393.1:39923381-39924415 GCF_015228065.2 Penaeus monodon
TTTCATTAACTGTATAATTATCACCACTATATTATTGCTAACGTGACCAGTATTATTGATATTATCATTAACACTTATAATTCACATCATTTCAATTATCTTTATCTTTTTCACTATCAATTAATGCTTTAACCATTTTAATAAAAAGAAGCTGGAAGAACGATTTTTTATGGAGTAAGTGAATATATTTATTCCAAGAGAAAATTCAAGGTGGCGTTTTCCACATGCATTGACGTCGAGATTCGATTCTCATTGGAACAGCTCCCCTTCCCAGCTGCATGTGGAATAAAGGGAGCTTCCCTACGGCTTACGGCCACAATCATACCAGGGTGTGGTGGAAAAAAATCCTGAAATACCATGAAAAAGCTTTGTTTTAAAAGAGTTTGCGTGTGGGATTCTTTTACGATAGACGAAAAGTGTTGTTTTCTGTGAGGGAGACAAGCAAAAATGAGGTGAGCGACTGAGGGAGGGATATATTAAGGGAGAGAGAGAGAGAGAGAGAAGAAGAGAAAGAAAGAGAGAGCCAGTGAATTTATTTTGTTAAAACTGGCCTGTGTTAAAATAAGATATATATATATATATATATATATATATATATATATATATATATATATATATATATATATACATATATATATATATAGATAGATAAATAGATAGATAGATAGATAGATAGATAGATAGATAGATAGATATATGCATATGTATATACACACATATCTGTGTATATATCTATCTATCTATTTATCTATCTATATTCATGCATACATATATAATATATATATATATATATATATATATATATATATATATATATATATATATAATATATATATATATTATATATATATATATAAAATATACGCTCGCTCACATAGCGCGTATGTGAGCGCGCTTGCTGAGCGTGCTCACATATATAAAAAGGTAACACCGGCACTCTCCGTGGAAAGGAACTGGGGACCCTACCACGTACTCACTCCAAAGAACATCACAACATGAAAACTACAATAAGTATCATGCTGTGACCACGGCGG
>NC_051393.1:39952015-39953460 GCF_015228065.2 Penaeus monodon
AAAAAAACGGCATCCAAACCAGACAGATTAACTCTCTGCACGTCAATAGGTCACACGGGGGTCAAGGCAAATGCAAATTCGAGGACCCGAGATCTGGAACAACGTACCACAAAATATTAGAAACATCTCCAACCTGATTACTTTCAAAAAAGAAATTACAGGAGCATCTTTTAAACTGTCAATGACATCAGACATTTAAATGTAAAGCCAAACCATGTACCTCTATTTCTAGTGATGTGACCATTTTATTTTATTTTATTTTATTTTATAACTCCCCTACAGATGTATTTACTATTGTTTTTACTATGTTCTGTGTCACTCTCTATGTAAAAAAAAAACATTGTAATTAATGGAATAAAGTGTTTCGACTTTGACTTGGCTTACTCACTCACTCACTCTCTCTCTCTCTCTCTCTCTCTCTCTCTCTCTCTCTCTCTCTCTCTCTCTCTCTCTCTCTCTCTCTCTCTCTCTCTCTCTCTCTCTCTCTCCTGCAGTTATTGCATCGAACATTGCGTTAGTGTGTGTACTCATATTTATTCACAACGACAAAGATTCCATTTATTCATTAACCTGAATGCGAATGTGCACTATTCCAACACAATTGAATTCAAATGCCTTATTAGAATAATAAAATGGATTTTGCACAGTAAACGCAGGCTCGACTCTTTTCCTGTTTCCGCTTGTGGATTCATGAATAGATGTTAAAACCAGACAGATACGGACTGTGAATAAGAAGGTGCGGTTATATCAACTATCAACATATTACAAATTGAACTGCTAACGTTAATAGGTAATAAATATTGAGTGACGATAAAAACATTCATAAGTATTATGATATTTGTATCAATACTGATATGATTGATTGCAAGATGATGGTGATGATGATGATGCGGTAGAGGAGGATAATAATGATAATGATGATAACAACAACAACAATAACAATATGTAAAGGATTTATGGTGGTGGTTTCACTGTATCTTTTGTTATGCATAATTGTGCGAATATGATGTGCGTATGAGGTGACTGTCACGACGGCAATCTGAGTTCGAGGGTTCGAGTCACCGGCCGGCGCGTTGTTTCCCTTGGGCAAGGAACTTCACTTCGATTGCCTGCCTAGCCACTGGGTGGCCAAGCCAGCCCAGGTTAGTGCCGGGTAAATAGAGATGGTGACTCGATAAAAAAAAAAAAAAAAAAAACCTAGCGGAAGGCAATGGCAAACCACCGCTCTAAACTGCCAAGAAAAATCATGGAAGCCCATGATCGCCAAGGCCGCGGTGGCCGAATGGTTAGAGCATCGAACTCAAGACTGTCACGACGGCAATCTGAGTTCGAGGGTTCGAGTCACCGGCCGGCGCGTTGTTCCCTTGGGCAAGGAGCTTCACCTCGATTGCCTGCCTAGTTGCTGGGTGGCCAAACCAGCCCAAAGTCAGTGCTGGTCCCAAGCC
>NC_051393.1:39993560-39996060 GCF_015228065.2 Penaeus monodon
TCCAGATTGAGAAGACGTGGCAAGCGTCGCCATCCCCCCCCCCCCAAAAAAAGGGGGAAAAAAAAGGCACGGCCTAAAAATAAACAGTAGCGTTAATATCAGCAGTGGTGGTAGTAATAGCAGTAGTAGTAGTAATAATAGTAGTGATAGTAAGAGAAGAGTAGTAGTAGTAGATATATAGTAGTAGTAGTAGTAGTAGTAATGGTAGTACTAGTAGTAACAGTAGTAGTAAGAACAGTAGAAATGAAGGTATGAGGTCCCAAAAGTGCTCTAAGACTAGTTGCCCGTAAAAAAGTTTATTAAATGCTTTGTTGATTTAAACTTTCAGCTATAACGTGAGCCTTGTTATGATTACGTTAATATGCTGCAATAATGAGATATAGAAAGCTTATGTCATAGACCTAAGCTTTTGACAATTGTTCAAAACACATTCTGACGCTGAAATGGCTGAAAAGGAAATGTGATAATAATTATCATCATCAATAATGTCAATGATAATAACAGTATGAAATAATATTGATGTTAATTTACGAAATAATAATGGTGATAATACGAAATTATAATGATGGTACGAAATAGTAATGATAACATGAAATAATATTAATGAGAATAGCAATAATAATGGTGATAATAATTATAATAATGCTATTATTATTATCATCATCATTAGTAATATCAGTATCATTTTCATTAATGTTATCATTCTTATAATAATAAATATTATCATTGTTATCCTTATTATTACTATTATCATCATCGTTACCACCCTTATAAACGATACCATCATCATTATCATTAACATTGCAATTGCTGCTATCGCCATCTAAAGCCGTTACTGCCGGGTCACAAGCCTCTATCGGCAAGCGGCCAGCCGATGTCCCCGTGACGTTCAGTCCTTTACGTCTGGCAACCGGAATGCCCTCCCCCCCCCCCATCCGCGCGCTTACCGGCTTCCATCTGCCAGTCACAACCAGTTTTCTGTTCACAAGGTGATTAGACTTTAGTGAACGGATAAGGTAAACATTCCGTTGACCAGTAAGGAGTCATCTCTTTTCATAATTTTCATCAGCATACAAAATGTGCTCATTTCTCAAGACCCCTTCTCTCTCCAGAGTGTACGAAGCAAGAAGATAAAAATGATAACCTCTGCCACACAAGGGTCTAATGGAATGCAATGATACTGACAGATCCAAGCGGATAACCATTAAAAGCACCTACACACACATATAGAGATAGATAGATAGATAGATATGATATATGAATGTATTTATATAAATATAGAGAAATATCTATATACTTTTATATAATATATATATATATATATATATATATATATATATATGTATATATATATATATATATATATATATATATATATATATATATATATATATATATATATGCCCCAGAGACCTTCATCTAGTAGCGGCAGAACGAAACACTGCTTCTATAAACAGAAAGCATGCTACATTATATTCTTCATTATAGAACATTAACCAAATACAGGGCTGCACTGAATATACAGATGCTTTGTTATTGTGTGTGTGCAGCTTCTATGGAAATGTAATTTATTTCGATTATTCTGAACACCCTTTGTCTTGTGTTTCCTGTTCTATCAGGAGACACATCCATATATCCACATTCGAAAGCTGAGCGAGGAATTACACATGTGCTTGTTTCAACTGGAGCAACTACTAGCTAGATGGTTCCGAGAGTGAATACCATAAGTCGAAGAACCGACTCCCCAAACATGTGATGTATATCTGAGAAAAAAAAGCCTTGTTTGTTCTGATGAAATGGGAAGTTTATCTCGCTCTTTACTTTTGTTTGTCATTTATTAGATTCCTTCTATTTGCCATGGCACGTCTGTTTACAGTATTTGTGTAGTTATAGATAAAATGGACATACTTGTCCTCACAAAAGACAAAGCTTTTATGTAAAATCTTAATAGGTTTAAATGCTAGCAAAGTAACGAGTATTTTCTTTTCGCCTGTTGCAAACACTGATTCATAATAAACAGCAAATGTGCTACACTATGACCATCTTGGAACTTAGTGGATAGACTATACTTATAACAAGAACAATCTATCGTTATTCAAAACCTTGACTAATACCCGGGACAGAGGTGACGTGTTTATGCAGTCTCGGTTTCCTCTGCAACACTTCCCATTCCCACCTAGTATGATCTATTAGCTGCTGGGAGGTTCATTCATTAGCCGTTTCCTTGGCATGGACAATATTCGCCCAAACATTATTTAACGGGTTTGAGCCACGTGCCTTAGCCACAGGACCTCCAGGTGGAGGTCCAGGTCCTAAACGTGTGTATAGGGCAGTTGTCCTGTACGAATAGAATAGTTTCTGGGAAGGGTCATGGCATAACAGCTCACTCATGCGAGAAACATTTCTTCCAGCAGTTCTATATATTTGTCTAAATTGAAGCTTCCCTACGTTTCGGTGAGTTCACCACCACCATGCAGATAGATGCATCCCCATATATTAC
>NC_051393.1:40001302-40003802 GCF_015228065.2 Penaeus monodon
GACAAACAGATAGTCCAACGGGCAGCGAGAACAAACCGCCGGATAAGGAAGAAGGAAGATGCAGAAATAACCAATAACATTACACCAAACGTAGGGTATTGGAGGAAGATGACGATGGGCATAAGAAGAAGAGGGAGAATAATAAAAAACAAGAAGAAGAAAGAGGAGGAGGAGGATAAAAAGAAGTTCCCTCTCCTTGGCCAACGCACCTCAGTTCTCCTCGGGTGCGTATTTGCATAACGCTTTGGGTAAGCCCAGTTTTCCATCGTGAGTGTAGGTGTCTGAGCCAGCGAAGTAGCAAGTATTAGCTCTTGCAGGCATGGCAGTGACACACTGGTGACTGACAGACTGACTGACGAAACTAGAGGCTGACGGACTTGGACAATGAACTGGTGTATACCGTGATGTGACGAACTCGCGGCTATCGAATGGTGACGACAAATTCGCAGCTGATGGAGCGCCGGCTTGAACTCATGGTGAGATTCTTTTCGTGGATTTAGGAATGGACTAGGAATTGTCGGAGCTAAAGATTTACTTGGATCTCTTTCCTGCTATTTGTCTACGCCTGTGTTTTGCTTTCTCTTGATTGCTCTATTTTCTGACGGGCGTGTTGTGTGTGTTTTAAGTGGTATAATCAACTCAGGTGCTTTACCAGAGTAAGTTTCGGTCTTCTTACAGCCACCAAGACGACCAAATGCAGAAAAATGAAAACATACTAGTAAAGAATATATACAAATAGAATAAGTAAATAAATATATAAATAATAAATTGATAGATAAACAGATAAATAAGTAAAATAGAATAAACCAAAATGAAAAACCTCCAGAATCCAAATTATAACATAGAATAACCTAACAATATAAGTGTCATAAATTAACATACAGTTCATTTACAAAGACAATATAACATACATATACACTGTACAGGCGCACTATACATATGTGAGAGCGTGTATTTGCTCCCTGTTTATCCATTTGTCTGTATATTCTTTGACCCTATCAATTTGTCGACGTATCAATTGACCTATCCAACAATTGACCTATTTAGCAACCTATTTTATGTATATATTATATCCTTCTTTCCGATTCCATCTATCTCCCTCATCATTTTTTGTTCATCGCCTTCTGCTCTTCTGAATAACTCAAGGCATCTCAATTCTTACTTTCTTCGTCTTCGAAATATAATTCTCGCGAGAAGGACAGACACTTGTAGTCGACCAGAAGAATAATTTTCTGTCTGAGAGACTGGGACACTTTTTTATAGCCTGCGGGTTGGTAAAATTGTAGAAATCTACCTTATATTTCTTTTGCACAGAAAATGCAAAATATATATCTTAGTTTTATGGTTTCTATGTTGGTTTTGATGATAGAAAAATATGCTTGTAGTTAATATTTTATCTATTTAGGCAAATAAATTGTCTATTATTAAACATCACACTCTTTTCCGTCTGTTTTGTCATAAATTGATACTTTATTAAACGATTATGATTTATCATATCAAGAGGATTTTTGTATTAAATCTAAAATAAAATATCCTGAGAGTGGCGATTTTGATGTTGTGTTTCTCATATACTTACGTAATCATCATCTTAATAATACAATATCTGTAGAGCGCCATAGTAATTAGTTTTAGATAAAGAAGGAAAAATCACCGGCGCCATCTTTTTCAATCTTGAATTCTCTGCATCCCAAAAGAGAGCACGATCTCACTGGCCTCCCCTACACCACTAGCGCCCACACCGCCCACCCGCCGCCCACCTCGCCGCGTTGCCAGGGGCGACATTTACATACCAAAGTCCCGTTTCTCTGTGCAAGTGGCCAGAGTCACGTACATCCAAGTATCGTTCCGTGCGACACAAACTTTCCCGGGTGCACACTATTCCGCTCCCCTTCCCTGCTAGTGCTCCCCTCGCCCCTCTCCTATCTCTCCCTCCTTCCTCTTTCCCAACTTCCCCTCCGAAACAGGTACTCTACCATCTAAATTTCTCCTCCCCCTCCCTCCCCTCTCCGAACTTCGTACTTCCATCCTTCCGTCTCCCTTTCCCCTCTCTCCTTCTTTGCTTCCTTCCCTCCCCTAAACTTTCATTCCCCTCTCTCATCTATCTTCTCTCTCTCCCACTCCTTTTTCTCTCCCCTCACTTCGTATCATCCCCCCCCCCCACACACACTCCGATCCCGCCTAATCTTCTACTCTTCCTCCCTCCACCCTCATTCCCTTTTCCCCTTCTCCCTCTTCACGTCGCTTTCCCCCCTTCCCTCTATCCCTCCCCCATGCCACCTTCTCCCTCCTCTATTAATACTGCTCCCCATGTAAACACTCCAACAGGTCTCCTTTAACTAGAAATAACACAGCCACAGTAAAAGGGGAAATATTAAACCTGACTTTGCGATTCAGATTCCTCATCATGTGGTAGATCCGAATTAGATGTATTAGAAACCTCGTGTTTCACTATTCTCTTGGTTATTTAACTGTCAGATTCTTTTGAGTTTACGTTCATCTA
>NC_051393.1:40018802-40026080 GCF_015228065.2 Penaeus monodon
GCACGAAACGCACACACACACACGCAGACTAAGACTCATACAAGGGCGAACCTGATGACCCTTTTTACAAAACATAAAGTCCCCCGGCGCTTCTTCGAAAAGCGTCATCCGTGAGTAATCCATCGATGCGTCTCAGGAGGTAGTTTATTCCACTTACTGCAAGTTTACCCCATGTCCTTACGTGGACCTGAGTTCCGGACAGAAGAGCAGAGTTCTAGTGGATACTGGAATTGACTGTTCTTGCATCTCCGTTGAGCAGATGAAGATCTGGGGAAAAAATGGACGAGGTTATAGGAGTGGTGATTTGATTTCGTGCGTCTGGATCTGAAAACTCGGGGGCACACTTTAGTCATACGTTTTTATAGTTAAAGCCTTTGATGAAAACTATCTGGGTGTGGACATTCTGTACTCGTTTAATTGTACCATCAACGTGAAGGAAAAAACCCTCACCTTCCGTGACTATAAGCTTGTAACTAGCGACTACGATTATCTGTATATAAAAAAACGTTCTTGTTGAAGGTCAACCCGTGCGAGCAATCCTTGTACAGGTTCCTCAGAGCACATGTCAGGGACCTTAGAGATGGCGCAGAGTCTGAATTTGATCATTCAGGATGGCTCCCACATGATGGCGATGGAACGCGTTGATAGTCTGGCAAAAATACTGTACTATTGTGATGAAGTACGCATGCAGGTAGACCGTCAAATCTGGGGATTGGCTCGTTACTCCGTGCATGAACAGTGCGAGGGCCGGGACTACGTGTTAGTGGGCATAAGCGCGATGCGACAGGCGGTAATAAACCTGTACCACGACGGGTACGTTCGAACTCCAAACAGTGGGGGGAGTTCGCCCTCGAGCAAGAGGAAGAGTGGGAATGGGAAGAGGTATTTCTTGATAAGGAATGCGAATCAGCGCATGAAGCCTATCAATTATACCTTGCAGAAAAGGAGTCAGAAAAGAGCGACCAAAACTGATTGAACCGACGTCCTCGTTGTCTTCCCCTACAAGCAAAAAAAGGGGCACTTATTGTAAGGTTTTCCCCGAGAAGCAAGCAAGTAAAAAAAAAAAAAAAAAAAAAAAAAAAAAAAAAAAAAAAATATATATATATATATATATTTTAAAATATATATTTTATTATATATATATATATATATTTTAAAATAAAATAACGGTATGCTCATGTTTGAGCAGCCGGGACCTCTCCAACCATCCCTCGCCACTAAACTCGATCTTACGCTTTTCTTTCCACTTATACCATCGACAGCCCGCAAATATCTTTGATATTGTCGCCCAGTCTTGTCTTCGGTTTGCCTCTTCTCTGTTTCCTATCACCATCCCTGTCAGCAAGTTTTTCTCAATACTTTTACTTCTCATTACAGAACAATAAACTTTAATTTCCTCTTGTTCAAGATGTCCAACATCGGTCTTTACAATTTATTTTCTCAGCACTTCATCATTCGTCTTTTTCTCTGTCCAGCTAATACGCAGTACTCGTCTGTAACACCACATTTCAAAACTATGATCTTTTTCTTTTTCTATCTACTTCAACACCCAACAAATCAGAACCATATGATGCAATTGGGGGAAAAATAATGAGTTCAATAACCTCAGCTTTGTCCGTAAGGTAAGCTTCGGTCTTCCCGATGTTATTGAGAGCAATTGTGGCGCTTTTGGCAATGGTAATTTTTCTTTTTATCTCCGGTGAATATCATATGTATAGTTTTAAAAAAGCTCCAAGATAAGTGAACTCTTTCACATTTTCCCCAATCATTTCCCTTGATTGTAACATGTTCATCATTGTTCATTGCCCGGGTTTTCTTTGAATCTTCATGATCTTAGTTTTCTTGGCATTAAGAAATAAGCCAGCCTTTTCGCTTGCTTCTCTAACTTTATCTAGTAGTTGTTGTAGTTCAGTGATACTGCTGGCAATCAAAACTATATCATCGGCGTACCTCAGATTTTATATTTTTTATCCTCCAACATCCACAGTTCTTTCAAAATTCTCTAGAGCACCTCTCATAAATTTTTTCAGAATATATATTAAAGAGGGCGGGAGACAGAATGCAACCCTGTCGTACTCCTTGTTTGACTTCGAACCATTCTGTTAACCCATAAGTGGTTCTTACAGCGCTTGTTGTTGGTCATACAAGGCTTTTATTAATTGGATGATGTGTTTTGGAAACTTCATATCGTACATGTATTTTCCCGAGGATATCGTGATCAACAGTATCAAAAACTTTCACATAATCGATGAAACACAGGTATAGGTCTTTTGATGTTCTCTGTTTTTCTCTATGATCAATTTTAAATTTAGAATCTGGTTTTGGGACCTTTTCCAGGCGAAAACCTGCTTGTTCGTCTGCAATTTCCTTCTTAACTTCAAATTCATTCTTTTAGCAATAATTTTCAACAAAATTTGCTGCTGTGACTTATTAAGGCAATTGTCCTATTATTGTTGCATTGGAGTGCGTCACCTTTTTTAGGTATGGGAGTAAAGACTGATTTTAAACCCCGTCTTCTGGCCATTTTTTTCATTATATTTTTGTACAGAGCCTGTAGAAGAAGTATTCAACACTTTCGCCAGCATTCTTAATTAGTTTCTGCTGTTATTTCATCTATTCCCGGGGGTCTTGTTATTCTTTACTTCTTTTATGGCTTTTTTAACTTCGTCCAGCAGTGGCGGTGGTTCATCCCCGCTGTCATTGAGTCTAAATTTAAAGTTGTTGTTAGATTTTATTCTTTTTGTATAAGTTGGAACAATATTGATTCCATCTATCTTGACTTCTTTTCCATCACATAAAACAAGTCCATCTTCAGTTTTGATAGTGTCCATTGTAGGTTTAAATTTTCGTGTGATGTTCGTACTCCTGGTAGAGTTCTTTAGTTGTCTTATTGATAGAACAGTTTCAATTCTCTGGCAATGTTCATTTAAATATTTTTCCTTATCTTGTCGCAATAATCTTGAATTTTTGTATTTTGTTTTTGTAAATTACTTTTTCAACTGGATTATTGATACCTTTTTTTTAGGCATCTTCTTGTTTCAATTTCACTTAGTGTTTTTTCAGATATCCAGGGGGATTTGTCTTTTTTCTTTTGGCGATAGTTTCTTAAGCAGTGCTCAAACAAGAGTTCTTTTCCTTCTTCCCACAACTCATTTGGTGTTTTATCATCTTCACATTGATTTAGTATTTCAAATTTGTTTGACACTGCAATTCTGTAATTGTTATCAAGAGTTTGTAGTCGAGCTTTAGAGGTGGTGTTGGACGCCCATCTTTTTGAGTCTTATTTTAAAGTCGATAGTAATAGTTGGTGGTCACTGTTGCAGTCGGCACCAGGTCTTGTTTTGGAATTTTTTTATGCAACTCTTCCATTTTGGTTTAGCACAATGTAGTCAATTGGTTGGTGTTCTTTTGTTGGTGAAAACCACGTGGACAAGTGTCTTGGGTGGTGTGGAACAATGTATTGGCTATAACTAAATTTTTTGTACTACAGAATTCAATAAAATCTTTACCTCTTTCATTTATATCTCCAAGGCCGAATTTTCCACAAGGTGTCATTTTTAGATTATTTTTTCCTACTTTGGCGTGAGGTCTCCCCTGATTTTTTTTACATCTCTGTTAGGGATTGTGTCTAAAGTATCTTGGAGAGAGTTATAAAAAATTCCATTTCTTCATCACTTGCAATATTGGTTGGTGCGTAGCATTGTAGATACAATATTTTGAGGTTTTGTTGTATTCTGACTTTTAAAATGCGATCATTATTGGGCTGTACCCAATTTTGGGCTCACGATTCCTAGTATTGAATGTTGTATCTATCCATTTCGTTACAGACAGTATGTAATTTACCCATCTCTTTCATTTTCCTTTCTTCCACGTTCCGATTTTTAATGTGTTTCTAAATTGGGCCTTTTTCTTTATCTTCTTTGTCTTCCAGATGCATATTTAACATTGTCAGCCTGGTTGCCCCAAAACTAACGCGCCCTTGATAACCCACGCGACGGGCGATGTGGTATGAATTTTCGTTTCTGTATTTAATCATTTGGGGTAGAGGTTTTTTCAGGAGAAAAATAAAGTTGAGTGGAATCCCCCAGGCTTTCCCTTTTCAACTCGCAGTCTCCAACTAATTAGGAGGAACTATCTCTGCCGCTTTTAAAACAGTTACACTGTAAAAACGCCAGACATATTATTTGGTGAAACCAGTAATCAGTAGAACTGAGGTGTTTTCACCAGATATAATATATATTATATATATATGGGGCCGGGGTGGCCGAATGGTTAGGCGTCGGACTCAGACTGTCACGACGGCAATTTTAGTTCGAGGGTTCGAGTCACCGGCCGTCGCGTTGTTTCCTTTGGGCAAGGAACTTCACCCGATTGCCTGCCTAGCCACTGGGTGGCCAAGCCAGCCCAAGTCAGTGCTGGGTAAAAAGAGATGGTGACTCGATAAAAACACCGGGCGGAAGGCAATGGCAAACCACCGCTCTAAATTGCTAAGAAAAAAAACATGGAAGCCCCTGATCGTCAAGGCCGGGGGTGGCCGAATGTTAGAGCGTCCCAACTCAAAACTGTCACGACGGCAATCTGAATTCGAGGGTTCGAGTCACCCACCCCCGCGTTGTTCCCTTGGGCAAGAGACTTCACCTTGATTGCCTACCTAGCCACTGGGTGGCCACGCCAGCCCAAGTCAAGTGCTGGTCCAAGCCCCGGATAAATAGAGAGAATAATTACCTAAAAGGTACCACCGGCACTCTCCGTGGAAAGGAACTGGGGGGCCCTACCACGTACTCACTCCCAAAAGCATCACAACATGAAACTACAATTAAGTATCATGCTGTGACCAGGCGGCTCAACATGAACCTACCGTTAAAAAGATGATATATATATATATTATATATATATATATATATATATTTATATATATATATATATATATATATATATATATAAGTGATAGAGTGGCGTGTGTGTATATATTTATTGACACAAAAATCAGCGCCCATGTGAGCACGCTCAGCGAGCGCGCTCACATACGCGCATGTGAGCGAAAAAAAAAAAAACACAGTACAAACACATATATATGCAAAACACACACACAACACACAAAACACACACACACACACAAACACACACACCCCACACACCCCACACACACCACACACACACACACACACACACACACACACACAAGCACACACACACACTCACACATACACGCACATACATACCCCCACTCACACTCACACACAAACACAGACACACACACAAAAGCGCAACAAAAGATGAAGCTCGTAGTCTCATCATCAATAACGGTATGCTCTGTTTGAGCGGGCCGTGGAACCTCTCCACCATCCTTCGCCACTCAACTCGATCTTACGTCGTAGATAGACCACAAAAAAAACGTATACACCGAACAAACATGAAATGCGACGTGATATTTAAAAGGGGACTTTTAAAAAAACATAAAACAGACGGCGAACTAGATTAAATTAATACATTCACGAGTAACTACTAAAGGCATTCTCTAGAGATTGTTTATTCAAATATCTAAAATATCTAGTGTGAAAAGAATTAATGTCACCGGAAATAAGTGAACAAAGGCGTTGTTTAAAAGGGTCGCTTCATAATTTAAGAGTGAATTTTAGATTATGTAAATCAAAAATGTAGTGCTTATGTAAACATAGATTAAATGCGTGCGCTCAGTGTGTGGTGTGTTGTGAGGTTGTTTTCGTCAAAGATTCATGGTCGTTGTGCTTATTTGTCATTTTCTGTTCCGTGAGTCGCATGAATGTTCACGTTATTTTATATGGTATACTGATTTTATACATTGAATGTTATTGCTATTTCGTATGATTTATTAAGCTGCTACATTGTGTACCTTCTTGATGTTTCTGTATGCACTTAATGTTAGCCGTATGGATGTTGTATTTCATATGTACTGTTTACTTATTTTTGGCTTAGGTTGTAATGTTTAGCTAGATGCGCCTTTTCACTTTCTCTGACACCTCTGCGGCGGGGACCGCCGCGGTAGCGTGACCGAGCGATGTAATACCTAGTTCACATATGGCCTATTTCACCTCACACCAAATATATATATTTAATACAATAAACACTAGCCTCTACATGGGGGCCGCGGTGGCGAATGGTTAGAGCGTCGGACTCAAGACTGTCACGACGGCAATCTGAGTTCGAGGGTTCGAGTCACCCGGGCCCGGGGCGTTGTTTTCCCCTTTGGGGAAGGAACTTCACCCCGATTTCCTGCCTAGCCCCTGGGTGGCCAAGCCAGCTTAAGTCAGTGCCGGGTAAATAGAGATGGTGACTCGATAAAAAAAAAAAAAAACACCGGGCGGAAGGCAATGGCAAACCCACCGCCCCTAAATTGCTAAAGAAAAATCATGGAAGCCCATGATTTTCAAGGCCGCGGTGGCCGAATGGTTAGAGCGTCGGACTCAAGACTGTCCGACGGCAAACTGAATTCGGGGTTCGAGTCAAAGACCGCCGCGTTGTTCCCTGGGCAAGGAACTTCACCTTGATTGCCTACCTAGCCAAATGGTTTGGGCCCAAACCAGCCCAAGTCAGTGCTGGTCCCCAAACCCCGGATAAACAGAGAGAATGATTACCTAAAAGGTACCACCGGCACGTGGAAAGGAACTGGGGACCCTACCACGTACTCACTCCAAGAGGGATCACAACATGAAAAACTACAATTAAATATCATGCTGTGACCACGGCGGCTCAGACATGAACCCACCGTTAAAAGAGAAAAAAAGCCTCTACATACCACGCCTTTGCTAGACATGACAAACGGACGCGACATCCGCAAAGGCCTTCGCCTCGCGGGGCGCCGTCCCGTGTACACGATCACATCCTCTCCTCCCTACTTCCGTTTACATCGCAAACCCTTGGAGTTCCTAGTTCAATCTGTATAAAAGAGGGTCGCCTGCGAGCGACAGACAGACAGCCTACAGCACGCTGACCGGACTGAACCTCTGTCCGTCAGTTTAACCTCTGTCTGTCAGGGCGGTGGGGGGCGACAGGGGAGGGGCTTTTATAAAGTTCTTTTTATCAAGAAAGAATTATTTTCGCTAAATTTTGCAGTGTTATCTTCAGTAGATAAACCGACTTCCTTGTATTTCATATTTTGCCTCTTATGGGGTTTTTGAGTGTCATTTTTTAAATATTTCAAACGACTTTATGCAGGGAAAATTGAGAAATATAGTAACTTGAAGTGCCCCATCCCCTCTCTATGTAAGCGTTGTAGTCAAAGGCGCCCCCCCCGCCCTC
>NC_051393.1:40026180-40044198 GCF_015228065.2 Penaeus monodon
ATTCGGGGAGGGGAGGGATAGGAGGGGGGAAGGGGGAAAGGGGAATATAGAGGAAGGGAGGAGGAAGAGAATATAGCCAAGGGTAGAGGAAACAAAGGCAATCGGAAGGTTACGACGCATCACTGGAAGCCTCGAAGAGTTTTGTTGATTAAGCATCCACTTGCCCGAAAGGCTCTGACTCCGGCGTTTAAAATACATGATTCATTCACACTTTGTTATGTGCTGCGTGGTGCGTGCGAGTGGCTTGTCTGTGTATTTAAATATATAGAAAGATATACAGATGATAATGTATATAATTTTATATTGTATTATGTAAAATATATATGTATATATCTAATTATCTATCAATATACTATATATAATATAGATATACAGCTAAAATATACAATATACATAATTTTATACATATATATACAATACAATATTTATACATATTATATTTATATATATTTGAAAAAACATATATTATTTATATATATATATATATATATATCTTATATAAAAATATACACACATATACATCATATGCATATTACATTTGAAGAAACACCACCTCTCCTCTTCCCTCTCCTCTCCTCTTCTCTCTCTCCCGCTCCTCTCTCTCTCTCTCCTCACTCTCTCTCCTCTCCTCTCCTCCCCCTTTCTTCCCTCTCCTCTCCTCTCCTCTCCCTCTCCCTTCCTCCTCCTCCCTCCCCCCCTCCTCCCTCCCTCCCCCCCTCCCCTCTCTCTTTCTCGTCTCCTCCCCCCTCTCTCTCTCTTTTCTCTCTCCTCTCTCTCCCTCTCTCTCTCTCTCCTCTCTCTCCTCTCCTTCTTCCTCTCTCTCTCTCTCCCCTCTCTCTATCTCCCTCTCCCTCCTTCTCCCTCTCCCTCCTCTCCCCTCTCCCCCTCCCCCTCCCCTCCTCTCTCCTCTCCCTCCTCTCTCCTCTCCCTCCTCTCTCCTCTCCCTCCTCTCTCCCTCCCTCCTCTCTCCTCTTTTTCCTCTCCTCCCTCTCATCCTCTCTCTCCTCTCTCCCCTCTCTCTCCTCTCTCTCCTCTCTCTCCACCTCTCTCCCCCTTCCTCTCTCTTCCTCTCTCTCTCTCTCTCTCTCTGTCTGTCTGTCTCTCTCTATCTCTCTATCTGTGTGTGTGTGTGTGTGTGTGCGTGCGTGCGTGTGAGTGAGTGATTCAGATAAATTATGATTTAATGGGAAATAACGATTCATTTATTGACACACACACATTATATTATATATATATATATATATATGTATATATATATTATATATTATATAAAATAATATATATATATGTATGTATGTATGTATTATTGCGTAAATACGCAAATACAGATGAGTTATATACATATTTATATATATTTTAAAAACCCTCCACACACACACAAACACACACGCACACACCACACCACACCACACCACACCACACACACCCCCACACACACACAAAAACACACCCCACCCACACACACACACACAAATGTGTTGTGTGTGTGGTGTGGAGGTTTGTAAGTATATTATATGTATTTTACACTCATCTGTATTTGCGTATTACGCAATACATACATACATACATACATTATATATAATATATATAATATATATATATATATATAATATATTATATATATATATATATATATATTATAAAATATAATGTGTGTGTCATAAATGAATCGTTTTTCCCATTAAATCATAATTTTATCTGAATTTTTCTTTTCAATTTTCCTCTCCGCTTTCTATTTTTTTATCTTTGCTTCAGTTGTTTTTTCGCGCATGTTTCTGCCACGTCTGTATGAGTATGCAAAAATGAAAGCTAAGCTCTTAAAACAGTTGACACACTCACAATGTTTTTGAGTCTACCCTTCCTGTTTTAAAACGAATTTTGATGACCTGAAAAAAGGGTTTTTTTTTTTTTTTTTTTTTTTTTCTTTTGTGGGCGGGCAGTATTTCGCACACCTTGCGTAAGGGGTTGTCGCTGCCCCGCACGGTGTCAGACCACGTCACTTTCTTTGGAGTGAGTTTTCCCATACGGATTTAGACACATTGTGTCCGTAAATCCGTCGATTACACCAGCCGTACATAAAGTGTGTGTGTTGTAGAGACAAAATGCCCAAAAAATTTCTCGGGGAAATTGTAAGTACCCTACTCTGAAAATGTAATACCGCGTTTTTTCCCTTAAATTAAACCGTCCAAATGTTTATTTTTATCGATTTTTTTTAGTGAATAAACGGTGTGAGTCGTTTCTATCCGATTTGAAAATGAAGGAAACGTTTTTTGCCCCAAAAACTTTTTTTTTATTGTGGGTTAAATAACGGTTGTTTTGTTTGACTCCTTTAAAAAGGGAAACGTTAATATGGGTTTTGGGTTTAAAGGTCATTTTTTTTACTAATAAGGCGAAAACTTTTGGTTTTTTGAAAGTAAAATATAACCCGTAGGGAAAATTTTTAGGGTCAAATCTAGTTTCTTTCCCCAAAAGAGTAATATTATTACTTTGTAGTGGAATATTTTTTTCAAATGATATTTCCTGGAATTTTGTTTTTTCGAAATGACAATATTCGTGAGGCGCATTTTCCTTTCTTTCGGCGCAAGTATCAGTTATCTTTATTTTAACACAAACGTTAATTCATTTTTTATTTTTTTTTTTCATCTAATTATTTATTATTTTTTATTTTATTTTATTTTTTATTTTTTATTTATTTTTTTTTTATTTTTATTTTTTTTTTTTATTTTTGACACTTTGCAGACATTTTTTAGGAGAGATATAGCCTTTAATTAAGTATCGTTATCTTTATTTTAACACGAAAACGTTTTAATTCATTTTATTTATTTATTTTTTTATTTATCTAATTATTATTATTATTAATTATTATTATTATTATTATTTTTTTTTTTTTTTTTTTTTTTTTTTTTTTTTTTTTTTTTTTTTTTTTTTTTTAGCTTTTCCGACACTTTTCAAATATTGTTATTGAGAGATATAGGCCTGTATTACAATCAAGGCTGGGTCCGTCGAGGCAGAGCCGCACTACGGCGTGGTGGGGTTGGCCCCGGGGGTGGGTTTTAGCTGAATTATTTGTTTATAAATGACAATATGTATTCGTGAGGGGATTTTCCCTTTCTTTCGGCGCAAGTATCAGTTATCTTTATTGAAACACGAAAACGTTTTTTTTTTTTTTTTTTTTTTATTCAGCTATAGATCATGTCTCTTCGCAGGACTTGTTAGTATTGAGTGTTAGCCTTTTTTTTCTTTTCTTTTCTTTTCTTTTCTTTTCTTTTCTTTTCTTTTTTTTTCTTTTTCTTTTCCTTTTCTTTTTTTCTTTCTCATCTTACTTTTCTTTTCTTTTCTTTTTTTCTTTTTTTCTTTTCTTTTTTCTTTTTTTCAGCTGAAGATCATTTGCAGGACTTGTTAAGCTGGGTCCGTCGAGCAGAGCCGCTTAGGGGGCGTGGGTGTCGTGGCCCGGAGTTTTTTCAGCTGATTTCCGCTGTCGGGCGGTTGGGCGGGACATGTGCCGCTAGGTGATGGGGAGTCTGGGCGGGGACTTGTTGCGACGGCGTTGCGCAAGTACTTGGGGAATTTCACAGCCTGAGGGTGGGTCTCGGGGAGTGTGGCGGGCGAGGACTCATTTGCGACGATTTTTGGGGCGCATTCGCGTGTTTTTCCCGGCGGTGGGCCCTTTGTATCTTTTGGCGTGGTGTTTGAATTTGTCTGGCAGGATTCCTGTATCTGCGTATGTTCCCATGTCCCGTTTGGGGTCCTGGGGGACTCCGTCAAACCTGAGTTGTTGCGTCACTCTGTCCCTCGGATGGTCCGCGCCTCCTTCTCGTTTTTCCGTAGTTCTTTCGAAATTGCCCTTTTGCTCATTTTTTACGAAAGCCAGATTTTGCGGACGTATTATCTTTAAGCTCCTTCCTTGCACCATCGAGTTCTTTTGCGAGAATGGAACCCCTCCCGCAAGCCGGGTCGTGGATTGTTCAGTTTTTCATCTGTGGTGACTTTAATTTCGCGGTTTTTTCGATGATCTCTAAGAAGAACTTACGCTGCGGTTCGTGCAATGCGTCCATTCGTTGCGAGTCAGGGGGGTGGGAGGGGAGCGCTGTTTTGGAGCACAAACACTCTCTCTCTCTCTCTCTCCCCCTCTCTCTCCTCTCCCCCTCCTCTCCTCTCCTCTCCTCTCCTCTCCTCTCCTCTCAAAACCCCCCCCTTCTTCCCTCCCGTCCCCCTCTCTCCCTTTCCCTTTTTCTCTCTCTTCCCCTCCTCTTCCCTTTTCCTTCTCTCCTTCTCTCATCTCTCTCTCTTCCTTTTTCTCTCTCTCTCTCTCTCTCTCTCTCTCCTCTCCACCCCCTCCACGATTGAAGGGAAAGGGAAAAGTTTTCTTAGTCCTTTTTTATTTGGTGTAAGACAGGATGTGTGTTTGGTGACTCTTTAGACGGCTAAACAGATATATCGCGGTTCGAGTAAAGGGTCTATATTTTTATGAATGAGGCGAAAACTTTCTGTTTGTACAAAGTGAAAAAATAACATTTTGGGGATCAATAATCTGTCTCTATTTTTCGTTTTCCCAAAAGATGTAATATTAGTTTAACTTTGTAGTGGGATATTTTTTTAAAAAAAAAGAGATTTCCTGGAATGATTTAATTCATTTTATTTTTTTTTTTTTTTTATCTAATTATTATTATTATTATTATTATTATTTTTTTTTTTTTTTTTTTTTTTTTTTTTTTTTTTTTTTAGCTTCCAACTTTGCAAAAATATTGTTGGGAGAGATATGGGCCCCTGTATTAAACAATCAACTGGTCAGGGGCGAGGCAAGCCGACTAGGGGCGTGGGTGGTGTGGCCGCGGATTTTTTCAGCTGATTATTTTTTTTATAAAAATGAAAATATGTTTTTCAGTGAGCGGGCATTTCCCCTTTTTTCTGTTCCTCCCTCCCTTTTCCTACCCCCACTCTCCCACCTTAAACCTTCCTCTCCATCTTTCCCCCCCCTCCTGTCTCTACCCCCCCCCCCTCTCTTTTTAAATCAGCTCTCTCTATCTCTCTTCCTCCCTCTTTTCCTTCCCTCTCCCTTCCTTATTTTACCCCCTCTCTCCCTCCTATTTTCTGTACTCCTTTCTCTCTCTCACCTAAATCCATTCACTCTCTCTCTCCCTCTTCTCTCCATCTCTCTCCCTCTCCTCTTCCCTCCCTCCCTCCCCTCCCTCCCTCTCCATTCCTCTCTAACCCTCTCCTTTTCTCCCTCTCCCTATTCTTCCCTCTCTCCATCCTTCCCTCTCCTTCCCTCCTTACCTCTCTTTCCGTACATCACTCACTCACTCCCTCTCTAAACCTCTTCTCTCTCTCTCTCTCTCTCTTATCTCTCTCTCTCTCTCTCTCTCTCTCTCTCTTTCTCTTTCTTCTTTCTCTTTCTCTTTCTCTTTATCTTTCTCTTTCTCTCTCTCTCTCTCTCTCTCTCTCTCTCTCTCTCTCTCAGTCTCCTTCTCTAACCCTCTTTTTTCTCCCTCCCCCTCCCCCTTCTTCTCCTCTCCCTCAGTCTTCCTCCCTCCCTCTTCTCTCTCTCTCTCCCTCGCTCATCTAACCATCTCTTTTTTCCCTAATCCCTCTTCCACCCTCTCTCCCTCCCTCCCTTTCTAACTATCTTTCTTCTCTCTCCTCTCTTCTGTCTCTTTGACTTCGAATGGGTTTTGTCAATCAACGAGTCATGGTGTGTAGTGTGTGTACTAATTTACAACTACTATTACTATACAACTACCATCACCTCTTCGCTTTTTTTTTACTATCACTATGCTTAAATCCCTTCTCTCTCCTTCCCTCCCTCACTCCTTTTCTTTTCTCCCTCCTTCCCTTATTCTTCTTTACGCTCCCTCATCCCCGCTCTCTTTCTCTCGCCCATTCCCTCATTTCTACTTTATCTCCCTCTCGTCTACTCTCTCTCTCCCCCTCTCCTCTCCACCCATCTCCCTCTCTCTCCTTCCTTCCTTATCTCTTTCTCTCTCTTCCTCCCTCTCTCCTCCCTCCCGTTTCTACCTCCACTCTACCACCTTACTTCCTCTCCATCTTTCCTCCCTCCTGTCTACCTACCCCTCCCCCTCTCTATTTTATTCAGTCTCTCTATCTCTCTTCTTCCTCTCTTCTCCCCTTCTCTCCCTTCTCTTTACTTCCTCTTCTTCCTGGCCTCCCTTTCTTCTCTCTCACTAAATCATTCACTCTCTCTCCATTCCTTCCCTCCATCTCACCTCCTCTTCCCTCTCTCCCTCCCTCCCTTCCATGCCTCTCTAACCTATCCTTTCTCCTCTCCCATTCTTCCCTTCTCTCCAACCCTTACCTCTCTTTCCTACATACTCTCACTTCCCCCTCTCTAACCTTCTTCTCTCTCTCTCTCTCTCTCTCTCTCTCATGCTCTCTCTACCTCTCTCTCTCTCTCTCTCTCTTTTCTTCTCGTTTCTCCCTCCACTTCTTCCCCTCCTCTCCCTCCTTCCTTGTATGTCGCTTACTGTCTTTAAGGACTCACTAAAACAGCATTGTTAGCGCAATATATAATCAGCCAATAAAAAAAAAAAGAAAAAAAAAAGAAGAAATTGTGTAGAATGCTTGCTCCATGGTTCATGTCTGTATATGAAGTGTTTTATATATCTGCTTTATTCCTCATCTGTTAGCTAGTAGATGATTAGGAATAATAGTGATTAATCATGATGAACTATAATATGGACTTACGGTGACTGGTTTTTTTTCTCTTTCAAAATTGCGATTTACATAATAATGGAACTAAGCTTATTTGTATGTATTTCAACTGTCCAGTTTGTAAATGTTTTTGGTAAATAAACAAATTTAATTCTATCTCCCGCACTCTCTTCATAATCTTCCCTCCTCTCTAACCCTCTCTTTCTCTCTCCCTTTTCCTCTCCCTTTTCCTTTCCCTCTCCCTTCTGTCTTAATGCCCAGTGTATGTCTATGCGTGTCAGTCAGTGTTTTTATATGTGTGTTCTCAACGCTTTGGCTGCGTGCGTTACTAACTACTACTACTACTACTACTTCTATTACTACTGCTGCTACCTCCTCTCTTCCTCCCTGTTCATCCTTCCTCTTTACATTCCTCCCTCTCTGTCGCTCACTCTACTCCGCTCTCCTCTCTCCCTCCCTCACTCCCTTTCCTCCCTCTCCTCTCCCTCTCCCTCTCCCTCTCCTCCTTTCCCTCCTCCTTTCCTATCTCTTTATCTCTCTTTCCACCCTTTTTCCATCCCTCCTTTTCTATCTCTCACATTTCTCCCGACCTTCCGTCCGTCTTCCGCCCCTCCTGTCTCTATTCCTACCTCGCGCTACCTATCCATCTTATATCTCTTTTCATTTCCGTGCTCTCCTTCCTCTTTTCTCCCTACTCCCCTCTCCGCCTGCCCCTCAGCTAACTCACCGACTCGCTCCCACACAATTCTTCTCTCTCCCTCTCCTTCTCCCTCCCTCCCTTCCTTTTTTTCATGGCCGCCCTCCCCCCCCTCTCTTTCTGCCCTCCCTCCTCTCTCTCTGTCACTACTACACTCGCTCCCGTCCTCTCCTCCTCTTCTTCTTTCCCTTCTCTACCCTCTCTCTCCCTCCTTCCAACTCTTCATGCTAACCACCACCACCGCCCACCACGTCACCACCTACCGCCACCACCACACCAACCACCCACCCCACCACCACACACACACCCACCACCCACCCACCACAACCACCAACAACCACCACCACCCACCACACACCCAGACCTCACCATCCCACCACCACCGCCCACCACGGCACCAACCCACCACCACAACCACACCGGCAACACCACCGGCACCACCACCACACCACCACCACACCTTCACCACCCAACGCCACCACTGTCCACCACCACCACACCACCCCCACCACCACCGTCACCACCCACCACCACCACCAACCACACCTACCACCTTCTACCACCCCACCGCCACCACCCACCACACACCACCGCACACCACCACCACCACCACCGCCACCACCACCACCACACACACCACCACCACTCACACCACCACCACCTTCACCACCCACCGCCATCACCCACCGCCATCACCCACCACCATCACCACCACAACCACCACCACCACCACCACCTTCACCACCCACCGCACCCCACCACCACCGCCACCACCACCACCACCACCATCACCCACCACCACCACCCACTACCTTCACCACACCTTCACCACCCACCACCATCACCACCCCACCGCCACCACCACCACCACCCACCACCACCTTCACACCCACCACCTTCACCACCCACCACCACCACCACCACACCCCACCCCCACCTTCACCACCCACCGCCACCTTCACCACCACCTTCACCCCCACCACCATGATCCCACCGCCACCCCCACCACCACCACCACCTCAACACCCACCACCTTCACCACCCACACCACACCACCCACCACCTTCACCACCACCACACACCACACCCACCCATCACCACCCACCCCACCACCCACCACCACCACCACCACCACCTTCACCACCACCTTCACCACCCACCGCCACCACCACCACACCACCGCCACCACCCCACCACACCACCACCTTCACCACCCACTTCCCACCCACCGCCACCACCCACCTCCATCACCACCACCCCATCACCACACCACCTCACCACCCACCGCACCACCCACCACGCCACCACACACACCACCACCCACACCTTCACCACCCACCGCCACCACACCACCACCACCCACCACCTTCACCCACCCACGCCACCACCACCACCACACCACCACCCACGCCACCACCCACTACCACCACCCACCACCTTCACCAACCCACCACCACCACCACCACCATCACCCACCACCACCACCCACCACCTTCACCACCCACCGCCACCACCCACCATCTTCACCACCCTTCACCACCACCACCTTCACCACCCACCACCTTCACCCCAACCGCCACCACCCACCACCTTCACCACCCCACCTTCCACCACCGCCACCACCCCCCCACCACCACCACCCCCCCCGCCCACCACCCACCCCACCCCCCACCAACCTTCACCACCCCCCCCCACCACCCACCACACCACCCACCACCACCACCCACCACCACCACCCACCACCTTCACCACCCCCTCCACCACCCAACCACCTTCACACCCACCGCCACCACCCACACCCCAACCACCTTCACCCACCTCACCCCCCCCCGCCCCCCTCCCCTCCCCCCGCCCCCCCCCCCCCCCCCCCCCCCCTTCCCCCCCCCCCGCCACCACCCGCCCCCCCCCCACCACCACCCACCTACCTTCCCCCCCCACCTTCACCACCCACCACCGCACCACCCACCGCCACCCACCCACACTTCACCACCCACGCCACACCCACCACTCACCACCACCGCCACCACCCACCACCTTCACCACCACCGCCACCACCACCACCCACCACCACCACCCACAACCTTCACCACCCACCCACCCCACCCACCACCTTCACCACCCCCACGCCACAACCCAACACAATCACCCACCACACCTTCACCACCCACCACACCAGCCCCACCCACCTTCACCACACCACCACCATCACCACACCCGTCACCACTACCACATCCCCACCACCCAACCACCTCACCACCCTAAACACACCACCACAACCGTCACCACCCACCACCACCACCCACACCTTCACACCCACCGCACCACCCACCACCATCCCACCCACCACCTTAAACACCACCGCCATCACCACCACCTCACCACCACCGCACCAAATTACCAACACCGCCAAACACCACCACCCACAACGTCCCACCCAACACACCAACCACCACCTTCACAACCTACCGCCACCACACACCACCTTCACCACCCACCGCCACCACCACCGCACCAACCCACGCAACCACCCACCACCAACCCACCACCACCTTGCACCACCCACGCCACCACCCACCACCACCACCACCTTCACCACCCACCACCATCACCACCACCTTCACCACCACCTTCACCACCCACACCACCACCCATCCCACCACCACCACCTTCACCACCCACCGCCACCACCCCCACCACACCAACCACCACCACCCACACCTTCACCACCACACCACCTTCCCCACCACCACCCCCACCCACCTTCCCCACCACCACACCACCCCCACCACCACCCCCCCCCCCCCCCACCACCACCCCACTCCACCACCCCCCACCACCACCACCACCTTCACCCCCATCCCCAACACCACCACCTTCACCACCTACCACACCACCACCACCACACCATCACCACCCACACCACCCACCACCTTCTCACCACCTTCACACCCCACCACCACACCACCACTTCACCGCACCCACCCACCCCACCACCACCTTCCACAACCACCACACCACCACCTTCACCACCCTTACAACCACCTTCACTACCCACCGCCACCACCCACCACCACCAACCACACACCCCACCACCAACACCCACCACCACCACCACAACCACCACCCCCACCACCAACACCACCACCACCCACCACCACCACCTTTCACACCACAACACGCAACCAACACAACAGCACACACACACAAACAACCCCCCCCCCACACACACACACACACACACACACACGCGTACGCACGCACGCACGCACACACGTTACACTGTAAAAAAAAACATTCACTGCCAGTATTTTTGTGTGGTGAATTTAATTTTGATTATCCAAATTTAATATTTCTCCCTTTTGCTTTATTTTACAGATGGCAGAAATGCGGAAGGGGGGAAGGAAAGTAAGTATCAGTTTTTATTTCATGTTTTCACAATATTTCATTCTCGTTCTCATTATTGACTCACTTTTTTTACTTGCATCTGTGATTATACCGTTTCTGCATCGTCTCTTTAGAATTCAGTTTGCATCGTCTCTTTAGATTTCAGTTTCTAACGTGATCTTTTCTCCTTTGCTATTTCAGGCGAGGATCGCCGAAAGGCAGCAAGCGAGGCAGCAGCAACAGGGGCAGCAAAACCAACAACCACCCAACCGCAGCCAATCCCCAACAGGTGGGATGCTAGAATCAGAATGGAGGGCCAGCAGCAACAGCAGCAGCAACAGGGGCAGCAGCAGCAGCAGAACATGAGCAGCAGCAGCAACAGAGGCAGCAGCAAACAGGGGCAGCAGAAAAACCCAAAAGCCACCCCAACCCGCAGCCCATCCCCAAAAGGGTGGGATGTAGAATACGAGGAGGGCAAGTTGGATTTCTATGAGTTATATTATCAAACGTTCTCGTTATCGTCCATCTGGTTTTTATTTTCGTTCATGAATTCATAGTTCTACGTTTCATTTACTTATTTCATAAAAAGAAAAAGTCTGTTGCAACAGCTGTACCATTCTCCTTTTATTTTCATTATATATTTCTTCCTTTTGTTTACTTATTTTGTGAGTAAATAGATGCATGGCAGCATCTCTTCAAGATCTTTACAACTCCGCCTTTTTCGTATTTTACTTCAGGCTGAAGAACATCTATGGCCATGGGACCTGCCCCTGCCCCTGCCCCTGCCCCTGCCCCTGCCCCTAGCCCCTGCCCCTGCCATGCCCCTGCCCCTGACACTCCACTGCCCCTGCCTGCCCGCACCTGCACCTGCACCTGCACCTGCACCTGCACCTGCACCTGCACCTGCACCTGCACCTGCATATACCATCGAAGAAAGTGCAGGAATTAGTAATTATTAATATTTATTTACCATAATTTTAATTTAATAAACAAAATGTCTACGATTTTTGTATTTCATATTGGAATTTGCTGCATTTTATGTTAGATTTCAAACAATCTTCAAAGATGTCAAAGATCATTACATTTAACATCTTTAATCTCGCTAGATATCCGCTATCCTGTTTATCTCATCGATCCATATCACCTCGGGGCCACACTGCCCCAGTCACTAAGATTGCATCTTTCAACAGTGACAAGAAATTCCATATAACTAACAAACGTTTTCCATCCAGCCTTCAGCTCGAAGTCCGTATCTTTTACACGATGCTATTCGTTTAATGGAAATTTCATTGATCACTTCAAACACACCCAAACCTCTTGTGTAGGTTTTTTCTTTTCAGTCCACAAAAAATTAAATTCTCAGGAAATCGAATAACATACTTGATGTTATTAAAAGGTGCAGTGTACTGAATGCTACATGTAACGATTGATATTGCTCTCATAATCTGGGTCATTGTGATTTGAGTTATTTATCGTATTCCACACAAACAAACCATGCAAGAGTAACATAGTTTTCACTTTTTATTAATTAATTAATCTGTTTTAAAACTGTAGTTTCCTATTATTCAAAACCTCAAATTATAGAGTTCCAGCCATATGCCAACATACATAGCAAAAGCCACACTGAATACACCAACATTTTCCTGATTTTCCTTGCATCTCTTCTTTGAGCTGTAAAATCAGCCATTGTGTTATACCACGGTATGTATATACGGTCTGCAAAATTGAATCTTTGAAAAGAGGACTATTAGCACAGGATTCACTTAATATATTTGCAGATGACTAAAACAAATAATTATGACGAAAATCTTTTCTGTGCAAAGAATTTGTAATCATCACACGTAAGGCTCCCGAGAAAACTTACCGTATAGTTCGAGGGCCTACTGAATAAGATATAATTTAATACACACCTCTCACTCGAACAGACCACCACACACACACACACACACACACACACACACACACACACACACACAACACACACACATACACACACACACAACACCACACACCACACACACAACACCAGACACACCCCCACCCCCCACCCCCCCCCACACACGCACACACCACACCACACACACACACACACGACACACCACACCCACACACATACACACCCACCTACACACCCACACACACACAACAAACACACACACACCACACACACACACACACACACACACACACACACACACACACAACATACACCACACACACATTATATGTACATATACAGATAATACATTATATACGTATATATAATATATACATATGTATATATATATATATATATATATATATATATATATATATATATAAATATATCTATTATATATATAGATATACCTCATAACATAGTGTGTGGATTATCCTCTCTCTATATAATATACATATATATACATATAATGTATATATCCATATATACACACGTATATATACATATGCAATGTATATACGTGTATGTGTACATATACATATATATATATATATATATATATATATATATATATATATATATATATATATATATATATAATCCTTTGTGTGTGTGTGTGTGTGTGTGTGTGGGGGGTGTGTGTTGTGTGTGTGTGTGCGTGGCGTGGTGCGTGCGTGTACTAAACACACAACGCACGCCGCAGCACGCACACACACACACACACACACACACACACGCATACACACATGTATGTACAAACACATATATATATATGCATACACACACACACAAGCACAGACACACACATACACATACATGCACACACACACACTAACACTCACACTCGAATTCACACTCACACTCGCACAGACACAGCACACACACATGTATGTACAAACACATAAAACATATATATATGCACTCACACACACACACACCACCACCACCTTCACCACCCACCACCACCACTGTAAGAGCCGGAATGAGCTGGGTTATACCACCTTCACCACCCACCACCACCACCACCTTCACCACCCACCACCACCACCACCTCTACCACCAACCACCTTCACCACCCACCACCACCTTCACCACCCACCACCACCACCCACCTTCACACCCACCACCTTCACCTCCACCACCACCACCACCAACACCACACCTTCACACCCACCACCACCACCACCTTCACCACCCACCACCACCACCATCACCACCTCACCACCCACACCACCCCACCACCACCACCTACCTCACCACCCACCACCAGTCACCACCACACACACACACATATATACATATATATATTTATATATATAAATAAATAAATATATACATATATATATGTATGTATGTATGTATACAGACACACACACACAAATATATATACTATCTATATCACTCATTATACATACATATAGATATATATATATATATATATATATTATATCTATATATATATAATGTATATATATGTATATACGTATATTACACATATACTACATGTATATATATATATGTATAGTATATTTATAGAGATTAGATATCTCTATAGATATATATATAATATATATATCATATAATTATGTATGTACGTATTTATACATAACTACATGTATATCAGAACACCACACACACATACATAATTGGCATACATACACACACACACACACACACACACACACACACACACACACACACCACACACACACACACACACACACACACCAACACACCACACACACACACACACACACACACAAATATAAGTGGTACGAGATACGTGGAGGGTCCCCAAGTCTTTCACGGAGAATGCCGGTGTTAGGTTAATCATTCTCTCTATTTATCCGGGCTTGGGACCAGCACTTTGACCTTGGCTGGCTTGCCCACCAGCGGCTAAATACGGCCAAAACGAGTGGTCTAGGTTATGTGTATATATAAGACATATATATAGATATATAAGAATATATATATATATATATATAAATATATAGATATATATATATTATATCTATATATAATGTATGATGTATGTATTATAGTATAATATATGAATAATATAATACATTACATATATATACCAACATATATATAACATATAAAACTATATATATATATAATATATATATATATATATATATAGATAGTATATATAGTCAGATATATATATATATATATATAATCGATACAAAACACAACACACACATGCACACCACAAACACGCACACGTACAACACACACACCACCACAAACACACACACACACACACAAACAACACACACACCACACACACACACACATACGCACATGCACGCACGACTCTCGTAAGAGTAATAGAACACCGGATTGGAAAAGTCATCGAAACGCGGCGAAAATAACAGCACCAACGCCATTGTCACTCGGCATCTCGCCCGTTCAACGGCGCTCTGACAATCATCTGTCCATCTGGAAAGTACGTGTTTGTGCTTAGCAAATCAGTTAATGGAGCAGAAACTTGCGCCAAAGTGTTCACAAAAAAGCTCCCGGTAATAGCCGATCATGCCAATGAATCTCATCAACGCCTCCTGATTTCAGGGACTGATGCTCAGAATGCCATCGACCTTAGCCAATAGCGCAAAGTTACCTTGACCACGAAATGACCAAGGGAAAGGGGACGGGGCGTGTCGAACTCGATCTTCTTTAAGTGATGTGAGGCTGGCGTCTGACAGGGCTTGGAACAACGATCGTGAACGCGAATCAAGATGATCTCCCAGGTTCGTCCCACCCACCAGGTCATCCAAGGTAACATCTAACGCCACTAGGTCACTAGTAATATAGTCATGAGCCTGGAAGGTGGAGAGGGAGCATTCCGGAAGCCGAAGGGGCAATACAGTCCATTCCCAAAGCCCTGAAGGAGTTACAAAAGATGACACAGGAACAGCACGAGACGTCGGTGGCACTTCGGTAGAAACCCTGGTAGAAGGTCAGTTAGAAGGTAACGTGCCTGACCCAAAAGTCATAAGTCATCGATGAGTCCGTATACACGTGGTGACGAGGGTACGAGTCTGCTACAGTAACGCTGTTCCACTGCTATAGTCCACGCACAGAGGTAATCCCCCTCGCCCTTTGGCACCAGCACCACAGGGGATGCCCAGGGGACTTAAGTTGGGTGAACATACCATAGACTCCAGCAATCGGCGGACCTCCTTTTCAAGAACCCCCGGCTCCCCGTAGTTGAGACGATACGGAGCTTGGCGAATGGGAGTTGGATCACTCAGCTGAACATGAGCGAGCAGAGGGCAAAGTGCGGGCGGTCAAAAAAAGAGTTCGCTACTCCTGCAGAAGAACGTTAATACTGGCCACTGGGGATTCCTTTAAGACCTTTCAAAGGACCACTTACTTCATGGGGACCTAAATGAGAGAAAGGGAAGAATATATCCAAGGCTTTCCTGCACCATATCCCTCACCGAAATAAAAGTAGGCATAGCATTCACTCCCATTCAGAACCTGTGTCCAAAAAGTAAGCTTTAATAATGTTTTGAGGGAAAAGGTGGAATCTCTCCACTACTCCTGACTCTGTGGATGGTAAGCAGTCGATTTAAACTGTTGAAGCCCAGTGTTTTCATCACTTTCTCAAATAAGCCAGATTAAAATTGGATCCCTGGTCTGACTGCACCGCGGATGGCCAGTCCTACTTGAGGGGAAAAACTTAACGAGAGCCTTCACAAACGTTCTTTGTGGTTATGCGTTTAAGAGGGATGCCTCGGGGTACCGTGTGGCTGAATCTATAATAGTAACAGATATTGGTTACCCGTTTCGCCCTTTGGCAAAAAGGCCGACACAGTCTATAAAAGATCTTACTAAAAGGTTCGTTAGTTATGGAATGGAATGAGTGGATACGGTGAAACGCCAGCGCCTGGTTTTCCTTTAACCTGACAGATATGACATGTACGCAATATTTACTTATGTCACGTCTCATCTTAGGCCAGTAGAAATGCTCAAATATTTTCTTTTACGTCTTAGTGAACTCCCAAAGGCCCTGCAATATTATCGTGAGCAATGGCAAGTATGTGATCACGGAGAGGAGAGGGCAAAAAAAATTTTATGAATTGTGTGCAGGGGGTAGTATAGGAGTATGCAAGAGTCTATACTGACGCATTAACACACCGGAATTCAGGTAAAAAAGCAGTTCGGGTACTCCCTTCCAACTCTGAATTTATCAACGAGATCATCAAAAAGCTTTTTAAACTGTACATCTATCCTTTGTTCTTCAATCAATTTACTCTAGTTATGGGGGATTCACTAGTACTTAAAATGCCTTCAGTTTCTTTTTACTCTCGCCCTACGGAATCTTCAAAGAAACCCTTAATGAAAATCCTTTTTTGAAAATTTAGTTCAAAATCTGGTACATCCCCCTGCAATTTGTGCCGGGGAAGCCATTACTAATTGCACAACCTTTTTCCTCTTACGCGAGTACCGCACAGGGGGAGGGAGTGAAGGGTGCCTCTCTCTAACTCCTCGTATTGTCCCGCTTGGGGTGAGGCGGACCCCCCCCCCCAGATCGTTCCCCCGCAAACGAAACCCTGAGAGGATCCTATCAACCACCCCTAATTTTACAAATCGTTTTAAAATCGATGTCAGGGTTTTAAAATCTGCATAAAGGGACAAACCCTCCGCCCCCCTAACTCACGCCGTCTATGAAAACGTCTCGCCTGTATAGCACTCCCGGGGAAGGTACTTTATCCCGTACACAGGGGACAAAGAACCCGAATCCCCAGGTACCGATGGGCGGGATGCTCGGACGAACGTCGGAACCCCAAAAGTACCTGTGGATGCGAAAAAGGGGCGAATAAAGGATATTTTAGACCAAGGGAGCATTTCAGGGGGTGTTGGGGGGGTCGAATTCAGTTTAACTTCAAAATGAGATGAGGATGCTGGAGGGAAACTCGTTGTTTGTCAAATGTAACAGGCTCGAGGCTAGGAGAACTCTGGTTGCTAATTTTGGGAGGAAATTTCATGACAGTCTTTTAAAACCCACAAAAGACTTTCCCCAAAAAGAATCCTAGTCCCCCGATCAGAGTTGAAATTTTGTCTTTTCCAAATCTCCGCCCACTCTGAGCCACCTGTAAAAAGCTCCCTTTACCCGGGCTGAATGAGAGCGGTAGGAAGGATTGGGAAATAAGGTTAGTAGGGATAGTGGTGAAGGGGCCGAAAAGAATTGGAGTAGTGGTCGAGTAGACTTTTTTTAAGGGATCGATTTTTAGCCCCAATAGATTAGTAGAAATTGTAATTAAATAGTTGTTTAACCCAAATTCCCCAAAGTTTTTTATAAAAATCACTTGATTGCCTG
>NC_051393.1:40044298-40069665 GCF_015228065.2 Penaeus monodon
TTTTTTCCCCCAGACATATTCACATAGGGCGGTGCGAAAAAAATACACTCTTTTCATCAGTAAAAACTCGTAAAAATATTTGTTTAATAATTTTTTGCATTTTTGACACTTTTTATATTTGCAAAATAACCAACACGCATGTTCAAATCATTCAATCTTTTCTAAAATCGAGAATGTATACTCGCATCAAGGTTAGTTAGTAGTGGGGAAAGACTGAGTTTTTTAACATGAAAAATAGCAAAGGTGGAGTGAGTATCGTGTGTGGAATTCTCTCTCTCCTCTCTCTCTCTCTCTCCCCCTCTCTCCTTCCTCTCTCCTCTCATTCTCTTTTCTCTCTCTCCTTTTTCCTTCTCTCCTCTCTTCTCTTCTCTCTTTTCTCGCTCTTCTCTTTTCTTTCCCTCTCTCTCCTCTCTTCTTCTCTCTCGCGTCTCTCTCCTCTGCCATCGCGCGCCCCTCTCTCTTCTCCTCTCTCCCCTTCTTTCTTCTCTCTCTTTCCACTTTCCTCTCTCTCTCTTCTCCCCTCTCTCTCTCTCTAGCGCTTATATATTATTTTAATATTATATTATATATATTAATATATATATATAAATTTTAAAATTTGTAAAATTTAATAATAATAATAAATAAAAATAATAATAATAAAAAATTTAAAATTATTATAATAATAAAAAAATAAATAAATATAATAATATAAAATTTGGATGATGATGATGAGATGTGATGATGATGAGGAGATGATGATGATGTGATTGATGAATGATAATAATGTGATTTAAAGTTATAGAGGTACATAGATCTAATGGCTGTTTTTAAATCGGTTTCTGTCCATTTTTTTCATATTCTAAAAATCTTTTTATTGTCTATCGATTTGTCTTTTTTATCCTCCCTATATGTGGGTTTTTTTATATTTTTTATAAATGGCCTATCTTCTACCCAACCCACAAAAAAACCCTAACCACACACACACCCCCCCCACCACACTACAACACACACACACACACACCCACACACACACACAACACACACACACACCACAATAATATATTATATATATATATATATAAATATATATACGTATGTATGTATGTATTATATTGTATAATTTTTTAATATATAATAATATTAATAATATATATAATATAATGTTGGTGTGTTGTGTGTGGTGTGTATGTGGTGTGTGTGTGTGTGTGTGTGTGGTGTGTGTGTGTGTGTTTTGGTGTTTGGTAAATTACTAACACAACACACACCACAACACACACACACCACACACACACCACACACACACACACACACACACATTAATAAATTTAATATATTTTATATTGTAAAATTATATATTTTTATAATATATATATTTTTTTTTTACGGTATTTTCATGTCTGAGCCGCCGTGGTCACAGCATGATACTTAATTGTATTTTTATGTTGTGGCTTTTGGGGTGAGTAGTGGTAGGGTCCCCTTTTCCTTTACGGAGTCCCGGTTTTTACCTTTTGGAATCATTCTCAGTTTTTTTACCCGGGGTTTGGGGATCACACGACTTGGGCGGCTTGGCCACCCATGGCTGGGGTAGGCAATCGGGGTGAAGTTCCTTTCCCCAAAGGGAAAAAAACGCCCCGGGCCCGGGACTCAAACCCTCGAACTCGTTACCGTCGTACAGCTTGACCCGATGCTCTAACCCCATTCGGCCCCCGGGCCCCCCATATATATATTACATATACATACAAAATTATATAAATTTTATATAGATATATAATAAAATAATATACATACAACACACACAACAACAACACACACACACACACACACCACACACCCACCCATATATATATATATATATATATATAAATAAATATATTTGTGTGTGTGTGTGTGTGTGTGTGGGGTTTATAAATATAAACATATCATGGTTTGGGGTTTTTTGGGTTGTGTTGTTGTGTGGGTTGTGGTGTTTGTTTTTGGGGTTTTGTGCTTTTTGTGTGTGTGTGTGGTTTGGTGTTGTGTGTGTGTGTGGTGTGTGGGTGTGGTGTTTGTGGGCGTGTGTGTGTGGTGTTTTGGTGTGTGTGTGGTGTGTGTGTGTGTGTGTTTCGTGCGTGCGTGGGGTGTGGGGTTGGTGTGTGGTGTGTGTTTTTGTGTGTGTGTTTTTGGTTGTTTTTTTGTTTTTTGTTAATGTGTGCTGTGGTATAGTAATTAATATGTATATTATATATATATTTTAATATATATATATATAATATTTATAATGTATAAAGTGTGTATGTTCGTGTGTGTGTTTGTGTGTGGGTTGTGTGGTGGTGTGTGTAGTGGGGTGGGGTTTTTTAGTGTCTGTGTGGTTTTTTTTGTTTTATGTGTGTGTGTATTGTGTGTGTTTGTTTGTTTTGTTTTTAAAGTGGCATTGTGTGGTGTTTGTGTGTGGTGTTTTTGTGTGTGTGTGTGTGTGTGGTGTTGTGTTGTGGTGTGTGGTGTTTTGGGTCTGGTGAAGAGAGAGAGAGAGAGAGAAAGAAAAAAAAGAGAAGAAAAAGATTGTGTGGTGGGTTTTGCATCTTGAGTATATTCTATCTATTCTATACTATCATCTATCTATCATATTATTAATATAATATTTTATTGCCGGGGTTTTCCGTGGGGGTTTTTATGTTTGTGTCTATTTTGTAGTGTGGTTGTGTGTGTGTGTGTGTGTGTGGTGTGGTGGTGTGGTGTGTGTGGGTGGGTGTGTGGGGTGTGTGTGTGTGTTTGGTGTTGTGTGTTTCTGTTTCTGCTTACAGTACACATGTGTGTGTTTGTTTCGTCTAGTTTTACCGGTGGGTTATATTTTATATATCTATGTGCACATATATCGTCAAATTTAAAAACCAATAGAGGTTTAGCGTCCCCCCCTTTGTATACTGACGACAGTTTTCCCAAAAATCTGTAAAGAGCTTTCCCACCCATGCACATATAGACGAACTTGATAACTTTACCTAACTAAAATCAAGAAAAATCAACTATTGGAAAGCCATATTCTTCATTGGTGTCACTGGACATTTTTATTTTTTCTAAATAAGAAAATTTTAATGCTAGTCATTAAACGAAACATGAATCATTATAAAATAATTTTCGATGTGGAGGAACATTAGCTTTGGTGATGATTCTAAAGTGGGTTTGGGGTAAAGGTGGGGTTGTAAGGGTTTATGGTTTACGACGATGAACTTTAAGGTTCTTGGGGTTTTTAGTGTCAGTGAAATAATTGGTTATGAAAATTTAAAACCATTCCCCCCTTACAGAAAAAATGAATATATACTAGGGAGTAGTCTTACACCGAAAAATTCTGTGCATAAGAGATTTAAAAAGTTAAAAAAAAAATTGGGGGGCTAATAGTGGAGTTTACGGGCGAATACCCCCAAAGTTATGAATAATTAAAAGCTTTGCTTTCCCAAATTTAAAGCAGTAGTATATTATCATTTTATTATTTTTCAATATTGTTCATAAAATTATCACGAAAAAATTTCCAAAACAAAATGATAATAACAAATCAAAATACAATGATAAAAAAAGTAAAGAAATTTTAAAAAAATAAAAATAATAAATGAAATTAATAATAATAAAAACAAAAAAACATAACATAAAATAATAAAAAATGATAATAAAATAAAAATAATAAAATAATAATAGTAATAAAAATTTAAATGATATAAAAATAATATAAATAATAATAATAATAATAATGCAAAATAAAAAATAAAAAAACAAAATTCAATCAAAACATTAATGATAAAAATTTGGTGAAACGGCTGCCACTTCGCCGATCTACGGTCGACTCGCCTGGACTGACATCGTCCTGGTCCCGAGGGGGTTTAGGCGGTCTTTAACCAGCCACTGCTGCCTTCTTCCAGGGAAAAAAGGGACGTGGGAAAACCTGAAAGCTGCCTTTGATTTGGATGAGACGCCCGGGTCCGCTTCCACCAATGAGGGGGGGCCCAGGTTAAGAAAAAATGAACATTTTTATAAAAAAAAAAAGGGGCGTTTTTTAAACCCAAAAGTCTCCTTATTTGGGGATGGCTTTGAGTCCCCGAAAAAAAATAAAGTTAAATTTTCCCAAGTCCATACCGAGATATTTTACAGCCCGAAATGTACAATTTTTTGCGAAAATTGTACATTACAGTTTCCTATTTCCCTTTCCCCTTCCCAAGTGTCACAATGCCCCTAAGGGGATAAGGGTCGTTAGAAGTGTTTTTCTCCCCCCCCCCCCCTTTTCCGGTTGTTTGGTTTTTGGGCTTTTTTGGACTGCCGGCTATGGGGTTTGGTATCCAACTCTTATTTGCATATTTCTTTTTTTCGTGCCGCCTGGGCATGGCCTGAGGGTTTTTTTGGTAAAAAATCCCCCCTATTTCGTGAGGGAAACATTTGGGTCCTGACTTCGTCCCAAATAGGGGTTTCCGCCCGGGTGTTTTTTGCTCGTTTTGGGATTTCTTCGCTTGGATTTACCTCGCTTCACCCAGGATTGACAACTCTTTTTTATCACAAAGCTAATATTTTTGGTTGTGTGTAGGGACCCCTGGTCTCTTTGGACTTTGGCGTGTGACCCTTCTTACCATCGGGGGGGGTGCACTCTTTCACTTTTCCCAAGCGGACTTGGTAAACCCAAAAAAGTGTCAGTAAAAAAGGACCCTTCACACAGAGGAACACGTTTGAGGACCTACCCCAGTGTGCCATTCCTTTTAAAAAAACAAATAAATACTTATTTCCCTTTCCCCTCAGCTCGAGGATCCGTCCTCCTGGGGGGAAAGGCTTATTTATTAAGTCTCGAACATAATAATTTCAAGGCCTTTTACATTTTATTTTCTTTTACTTTGTCTCGTTTTGTTGTTTTGATACCTGCCTGACCTTGGGGGTGTTAGCAGCCGTGATTTGTGGTCCCTTTTGGGCGTTATTTTTTTATTTGGCCTTCAACGTAAATTGTTTTTACATATATTTCAAAAATTTTTGTTTTTTACAAAATGTTTTTTTTTAATTTTATCAGCACTATTTGTTTTGCTTTTTTTAAGTTAATCTCCTTTTTGGGTTGGAGATTAACTTTTTCATACTGGGTTGACATATTTCGTGCAAAACACTCTGTTTAAAGAAACTTATGAAGTTGGGACCCAACTTAGGGTGAAATTCTTTTGGAAATCATTTTGAATTCTGGTGTGGCTTTCCGGCATCCCCCCGCTGTATAAATTGGTGAGGAAAACCATCTTAAACTATTTTCATATGATGAATTACTGTATATTCTAGTGAGTGCAATTTGCCCTTTAAAAACATCATACCATCCTAAGTTTCACTCAGCCCCATCGGGAAAATACGGGGTATTTACCCCCTTTTAAAATATGGTTTGACAAAAGCCAAATGCTTGAAATTTTTTCGGATCGGGTCCCTCGCAAAATTTGGGTTCTTATCTTGCCCCCCCTTAAATGTAAAAGGGCTTGATGATCAGGTTATTAAACTGACTTCTAGAACAGACCTAATTTTGCAAAACCGGGGTTTTCCCCCCCAGGGTGATGCTCAAAAACCGAAGGAAAGGAAGAATTTTATGATCTGCATTTTTTTAAAAACACGCCACGCAGACGCCGCCTACGCTATCTCCTTTTCCACATTTCACACTTACACTCCCCATTCGCATATCACCCTGTATTTTCCTTCCACCCTTCCTCAAAAATTAAACCCCCACATACACCACACAGGGTTTCCCGAACCTATAATGGGGTGGTGGCAGCGTGCCGTAGGCCTGAACTTTCATCTGTTAGGCGACGAATCTTTTCCTTAAAAAAAGTATCTATTCTCGGTTGAGCCTGAACTCCCCCAACTATTAAATCTACGGGGTCTCCCCGCCCCGCTACAATGATAAGAAAATTAATAATTATGTAAAAATTTTAGTATGAGGGTTTTTTCATTATTATCTTTCTTAATATTTATCATCTTTATTTTTTATCATTGTGTTATTTTTATTACCCTTATCACTTTTTGTTTTGTTATTTTCTTATCATTAATATTTTTTTTATTCCTTTATCGTTCCCATTTTATCATTATTTCCACTTTTATCTTTTCTTTAAAAAGGAAAAATAATAACTATAACTCTTTGTATAAAAATAATAATAATAATAATAAAATGTAATGGATTAATAATAATAAATAATATAAAAAATATTATTATTTTATTATTATTTTTTTTTTTAATGCGAAGTTTCCTTAGATCTGCAAATTAAAATCAAAACCCCAAAGTATACCAGGCCCCTAGGGTGATTGAAGTTTGAGGCATGGAATTCAACAAAACACCCAAAAATTGTAAAAAACCAAAAAATCACAACACCAATCAAGTAAATTTACGAACACAAAAACCTTCAGCATAAGCTTTCTGAAAAACATGCCTGTGTTTTTTAAGACTTTTTTTGGGATTTTTTCAAATTTTTGGTTTTTTGTATTTGCTCAAAAAAACTTATCAGTCCCTTTCTTTATAAGGCCAAGTCCCAAAATAAAACGGGAAAATTTTTTGTTTTTAAACCCACTCTTTTTCACCTCTTTTTCCGGGTCTTTAATATTTCTCGAACACTTTCTTTGGACGTTCGTCTAAAGGGAAAGGGCTCATTCATAAACAGGCAGGTGTTGTTTTTTTTGCCCTTTGTACGAAATCTGGATGTTTTCTTGTTAGTACGATCTTGAAAATTGGAAATTTCCCAAAAGATTGTCCCATCTTTGCCTCGAAAACGGGCTCTGGAGGGGTTTTTGTACCATTTATCTGCTTTCCCGATAGAAAAGTGTTTAAATTTCCAGGCAGTACTTCCAACTCTGCGTGCCCTTTTTTGTACTCTTTTCGGGTTAATATGAGAAACCCAAAACCAAGGTTATTGTTTTTATTATTTTTATTTTTTATTTTTATTATTATTATTTTAATGATAATAAACATGGTAAAAATTTGGTATTAATAATAATAATATTATAATTATTATTATTTTATTAATGATAATAAAAAAAGAAAAATTTTGGGTTTTAAATAATAATAAATTCAAAATTTTTATTATTTTATTCTATTATTATTATCATTATGCAAAAAAAAAAAAAAAAAAAAAAAAAACAGAATGTATAGTATTATAAAGATAATGAAAAATGATTAGAATAATAGTAAATTAATCCTATTGTCATTTCGTTTACCTTTATTGTTTTATATTTTTATTACTTCATTATTTGTTATTTTTATTATTTGGTTTTTGTAAGGTTTGGTTTTGGGAACTTTTTAACATTCTTACTGTTCTTAGTAATGCTGTTTTTGTGTAACTCGATTTTTTTTTGCTTTCCCAAATTTTTCCCAACGACTTTTGAAAATCTTTGTCACCACCCCCAGCGCCCAACTTTTACCGAAAACACATCAACTTCCGAACTCCCCAGAGCCTGGGAAATTTTCCTTTTTTAAAGATTTTGGTTTTTCCACTTTTCTCCATTTTTTTTCGCGTATCCTGTTACCCCCTGACCAGTGATTTTTTATTTTTTCATTTCCCCCCCTTTTTTCTCTCATTTCAAAATTTTTGGGTCGTCCTGTTCGATTTGTGGTCCACTGGATGTTTCCATCGAAAAACCTTACATTCCTCATTTTTCTTCAGTTTGGGTGGTATTTTTCCCCTTTTCTTTTTTCTCTAATCTGTTTTTTTTTTCCAATATACAACCCGGGGCAATTTTTTTCATATCGTCTTTTGTTTTTTTGGGCCCCAATTTCAAATTTTCCAAAAAATATGATCAACACTTTCACCTTTTTTCCCCAAAACATTCTATAAACGCGGATTGGCTGTTTGGACATTATTATCCTTGGGATAATTGTTCAAGTGCCTGCTCCTGTTGCACATACACTTTGACACCCCCCCTTCATTTTGATTTCCCTAACCTTTCCCAAAGGGTTTCTCTTTGTTGTTTGGGGTCTGGGATTTTCTTATAAACAAAATCAAAACATTCTTTTTTCCTTCCCCTCCCAAAATTTCCCTTTCCCTTATTCTTCTTAAAATTCGTCATTTTTGTTTTCGTCCAATGACATCCTATTTTTACCCTGAAAATAACGTCTAATTTTAAATTTCCTTACATACGACCCTAAGCTGTTTTCTTCGCTTTTGTATTTTCCTGAAAATCTTTCCACACATAATTCTATAACATCATCTTTGGGTGCAATGAAATAAAAAGTGATAGCCCTTTCTGAAATTTTCCACTTCGTCTCCTCCCTTCCAAATATAAAAATTTCCGCATTTCTTCTGTTCTTTTTTCCACCCGACGCCCTGGAAAAAATATGTGAACATTTTTCACAAGAGGTCATTTGAGATCGCCCATGAAAGAAATATCGTTGATTTAAATTCCCCGGGATTCAACCCAGCTTGAACCCCACTCAATCAAAATGTCGGGGTACTGATAACATAATAGCAAAAAAAAGGCCGTCCCCCTTAAAAATTTCCTCTTCTGATCTTATTCCGAAAGTGTTTTGAAGAGTTATTTTTTTTCCCTTCTTCCTGCTATTTGAGGATTTTTTGTACATTGCTGAAATTAAAATAGACCTACCCAAACCCATGAAGCACCGCCAATCCCTTCCGAAACTTATCTAGGCCATTGAAAGAGGGTATGTCTTCTTTTGCAACCCTCGGAATTTTCGTCTATCAAAAGGGGTCCCTATTCCTTTTCTCCTCTGGTAAATTGGTTTTTCCTAAACAAACAATATAAAGTTTCTGCATGAAACTGTCTTAATTACCGCAAAGTAAGCGGGGTTGTTTTAATTATCTGCGCATTCACCTCATCATCATCGTTCTTTTTTTTTACCATTTTTAAAAACCTTATTTATCAACATTTCATCATTATTTCCATTGTGGGTCGAAGAGCAAAGAGTTCGAAAAAATGAAATCGGAAAAAAAACTTTTAATTTGCTATATTTTTAAAAAAGCTGAATTCCAACATTTTGCAACCCCCCCGTCCCTAAAATTACGGAAATTGTGTATATTGACCCTCCTACCTTTTCTAATGATGCTCCCATTTTTCTATTCATACACGCGATCCATATAGATTTTAGTGAGAAGCTTATCCTCTCAATGGACTTTTCATTATTATTTTTTAATTTTTTTATTATCGTTGTTTTTTTGTTGTTTTTGTTTTTGTTATTATTTTGTTTTTTTTATTTTTTTTGGGAATCATTATCATTATTGTTTTTATTTTTTTTATCATTATTGTAATCATTATCATTATCATTATATTTTATTTCTTATTGTCATATTTTATTTTCATTTTTATTTTCTTTATTATGATAAAAAGATTATTTTATCTTTTTATGAAATAATGATTATTATTACCTTTATTATATAAAAATGATTATTATTGTCTTATTTTTATCAATTTTAAATACCTTTTTTTTTGAATTGTTGTTTTTTAATTATTTTTTTGTTGTCTTATATTTTTTATTATTATATTATTTTATTATTATTATTATTACTGCGTTGTTGTTGTTGTTGTTGTTATTGTTGTTGCTATCATTTTCATTATTTTTCATTATCTTTACTATATACTATCAATATTTAAGTCTTTGTTACTAATTTGTATTGATGATAAGGAAAAGCATTACAGTTTGTTTTGCAATCAAAACGAAATGATTTACAAAATATAATGCAATTGATCCCCCAAAGAACTGAGGAGAAGAAAATGAAACGCTACGTTTAGAAGACTAAATCAAATTTTACAACTAAATTTTTTCGCTATAAATTTGCCAATTCGGAAATAAAAAATATTATGACTATGCTGGTCCCTGCAACCCTTTTAATGTATAGTATATAGAAGTAGTAATTTTTGTTGTATGATATTATTATTTTATTATTATTATTATTATTATTACTATTATTTTATTATTATCATCATCATCTCATAATCATTTTTTTATTTTATTATTTTCATTATTTTCGTCATAAACCCTCAGTATTATATTTCGTTATGGTTAAACATTTTAAAATCTTAATTTTTTTTTTCTTTCTTTTCTTTCTAATTATGGTATTATTTTTATTATTGTTGTTATTATTTTATTGTTGTTTTTTATTTTATTATTTTATTTATTTTATTTTAAATTTTTATTTTTATTATTATTTTTATTATTTTATATATTATAATTACTGTTAGGGGTTATTGTTTCGTTTTTTTTTTTTATTTATATATCATCATCATCACTCATCATTCCCCCTATCACATCATCATCATCATCATCATCATCATCATCTTTTTATCTATCTTTTCCACTTTTCATTCATACTCTCTCTCCTTCTCTCTCCCTCCTCTCTTCTCTCTCCCCCTCTCCTCTCTCTCCTCTCTCTCTCTTTTTCCCCTCTCTCTCTCTCCTCTAATTACCTATTCTACCTCTCACTTGATACATGATGTCGTTTTTTTGCAAGTTAAAAAATGTGGTTGATCAGCATAAAAAAAGATTATATATTGAAACGTTAGAAGCATAACTTGAATATGAATTATTTTGGGGGACTTCGTAACTCGCTTCCCAACCGGGATCCTATGCTCAGTGTTTAAAGTGGATATTTCTTTGATTTCATCCAGTGCACCACGGAGACCAACACACACCCCAACACACACACACACACACACACAACACACAACACACCCCACACACAACACACACAACACAAAAGCACACACCACACAAAGCCCCTGCCCTGGTATGCATCTATATTTCCAAATGCTAAACGCTTCACCAAACCTTATAACTTTCCAAAGATTACTCGCGAAAAAGAGAAAAACTCTTACTCGTTCGCTCAAATTCTTTCCCAAAACAAACTGAAATTTTGACCGTGACGCTCCCCGGGAGGACCCACGTGACCGTGCGCTCGTTTTTGCTGCCTGCATTTAAACCCTGGATGTCCGGTCGAAGGGATGAGCTCGGGATAGGGGATAGTTATGGGCGGGAGTTTTTGGGGATGAAGTTTTTCCTGGGCGGTGAAAAGAAAATTTGATAAATAAAATGATAATAAAAATGAAAAAGTAACTAATAAAAAAAATAATTTCATTAAATAATAATAAAAATTAATTAAAGATAATAAAAAAATTATAATTTAATAAAAATTTAAGAAAAAAGTGATAAACTGGATGGGTTTTGCGTGATGTGGAGTGTGATTTGGTGAGTTTTACCGATTGGTGGAATTATAAATTTTAGCTTTTTTGAGGTAACCATGCAAAAAATGTGGAAAGATTTTTTTTTATTTAATGTCGTGAAGGTAGATGTATCATCCCAAAAGTAATTGCAGAGGTTATAGTAACACTTCTGAGGTTGTTTATGTTTTGAAAAAAGACAAAAAAACTTTGTCCCTTTGGGGGGAAAAAACAAATGGATGGTATTGCATTTGTTTTTTAATGTTAAAATATAACTGGGTTTTGAAAAAAAATTTTAATTTGACTAAGAAAAGATTCGTTCCCCCGAGCAATTTTTTTTCTCTCCTCTCTTTCTCTTTTATACGTCCCCGGGATTTCCTACGAACCTGTCATAAACCGACCTAGGCTGGCGAAGGTAAGTGTGAAAACGATTTGATCAGATATTCTAAACATTAACCCGTGAAAATACTTACTTTTAAAAATTGTTAGTAAAACACATTTTCACCCGGGGGGAAACTGCTAAAGGGAAGGGGGGGGGGGATAGCTATTAATTAAAGGGGTTAATGCAAAATAAAGTTCTAAGTTTTTATTCTTTTGTATGTTATTTATTATGAATTGGACAAAGTGAACAGAAAAGAAGAAAAACACAAAGAATTTTCTTTATATTATGTAAACCCTTTCAGAAATATATAAGACTATCGGGAGTAATTTAAATGGTTTCCTTTTCTAACGAAAAAATATAGCTGCCCAAAAATAATTAAAAATTAACCTTTTAAAGTTCAAAAGCTGAAAGGGGAGATATACCATTTATAAAGGAGATTGACTAAAGAGAAAAAAAAAAGTGGTATCAGCATATTTACACGCACATAGACACACACCACAACAACACACACATACACACACACACAAAAAAACACACACACACCACCACACACACACACAAAACCCACCACACACACACACAAACACACACAACACCAACACAACATTTAAAAATAAATCGAAACAAGAATTGTTTGAGACCCTCAAACGTTGGGCGTAGAAGATGACCCTAGAAAAATGCAAACGCGGCAAGCCATGAATATCGATGCACACGTCAGGGTTAGATGAACGTTTTAAATTACAAGTGGATAAGGGGCATTAAAAGCTTTTGTTTGAGAAATGGAAAAAAAGGAAGAAAATAGAAAAAAAAAGGTGGAAAGGGGAAGTATGTGCGGGAGAAAGCGAAGGGGAAGAAAAAAGGAAGAAAAGAGAGAAGAGAGAGAGAGAAAGAAAATTTTTAAGAAATGGAAAAATACGAAAACCGAAATAGCAGAACACACACAACCACCACCACATAATTTAATATATATATTTTAAAATATAATATATAGTTATATATATATATATTTGGTGGTGTGTGGTGTGTGTGGTGTGTGTGTTGTGGTTTTTATATATTTGGGGTGTGTCAGGGGTCTATGTGCTTTAAAATTTTCTGATACCCCTATTTACCACATGAGAACCGTAAAATAATATATTAAAGTAATATGAAAAATATTTTATAAAATGATACTACTACTAATAATTATAAAAATTTTAATTAAATAAAATAATAAAAATAATAATAAAAACAAAAAATATAAACCCCAAAAATAATAGTAAAAATAAAAAATTTTATCATAAAAAGTTGTAAAAAGGGTAAAATATCAAAAGTAATAATCATTGTAGTAAAATAATAAAAATAATAAAAGTAATATAAATGTACACACTATATACTACTATGCTGCTACTACTACAAAAATAATAATAAAAATAATAAAAACGACAATATAACAACAATAAAGATCTTTACTTATGAAATAGTGAAAAAGAATAAATGTAATACTACTAAAAAAAAATAAAATGATTGTATAATAATATATATAATAAAAAAATAAAGTAATAATAATGAAAATGATAATGATAATGATAAAAGATAAAAATAATAAAAAAAAATAAAAAAAATAATAACAAAACTCTACTTAAAAATAATATAATAAACCAAATGTAATAATATAGATAAATGATAAAAATAGCAAAAAAGATAATGATTGATAATGAAAAGATAAAGTAATGATAACGATAACGATAACATAATGATAACGATAACGATAACGATAAAGATAACGTAATGATAATGATAAAGTAATGTAATATTTAAAAGTAGTAATAGAATGAAAAAGTAAAGATAAAAAATGAATAAAAATAAAGTAAATAATAAATTAAAGATTAAAAGTATGTGATAAAAATAATATAAAAATATAAAGATAAAAATATAATAATAATAAAAGTAAAGATGATAATTAAGATAAAATAGTAATGATGATATAGTAATAATAAAAATAGTATAAAAATAGTAAATAAAAATGGTAATAATAATAATGTAATGATATAATAACAATGATAAAAAGTAAAATAATAAAAGTAAAATGATAATAGTAAGATGATAATGTAATATAAAAAATAATGATAATAAAAGATGATGATAATAGTAATAATTAATATTAATGAAAAGTAAAAATAAAAATTTTAATAATAATAAATAATGTGATAATAGATAATAATAAAGTAATGATGAAATAGTAATAATAATATAGTAAAAATAATAATAGTAAAATGATAAAATAATAATAATAGTAAAGATAAAATATAATGATAAAAATAGTAATGATAATAAAATAATATAATATGAAAGAAAATAAAAATATATTGTAAGACATTGCAAAGGTTAAGGATATAATGTAATGGGGATAATAAGAACAAAAATAAAAATAAAAGTGATGTAAAAAGATTAATAAAAACAATAATAAAATAAAAAATTATTATTATTTTATTTTATATTAAATTTTTATTTTTATTATTGTTATTTTTTTTTTATTGTTATTGTTATTGTATCGTTATGTTATCGTTATCGTTTCGTTACGTTATGTTATCGTTTTCGTTAGTTATCGTTACGTTAACGTTTCGTTATCGTTATCGTTACGTTATCGTTTCATTATCATTTCTTTCATTACATTTTCATTTATTATCATTACTTATATTATCAAAAAAATTTTTATTTTTTTGTTATTTTCATGATTTTTGTTTTTTATTTTCATTATTTTTAAATGGTGATGAAATAAGGTAATGATGGTGAAAAAAATAATATTGAAAATAATGATAAAGTAATAATAACAATCTGGCAATAATTATTTTAAGAGCAATAAAAATAATTACACCAACAAAAAAAACAGCTAGGTAAAATTACAGTATAGTAAAAATAACAAAAATGCAATAACAATAAAGATAATATACCACACACATATGTACAAAACATACTTCACACACCCACCACAAACCAAAAACCCCCCACACACACACACACAAAACCCCCAAAACACACACACACACCACACACACATTTACACACACATATAATCCACACACACACCCACACACCCCACACACCACAACACACACACACACACCACACCCACACACACGCACACATAACGTAACACAAACACACCACAACACCATAAGTAGACCAAAACACACAATATATTACAAACCATATACTGCACACACACACACACACACACACCACACCAACCCCCACACACACACCACACACAACCACACAACACCGCACATACCGTAGACCAAACCACACACACGCACACATCACGAGACCAAAACACCACATATATGTCAAACAATATAATGCACACACACACAACACACCATATTTTCAAACAACAACATACAATAAGTACAAAAACCCTAATGCACACACAACACACACACACACACAAACCCCCAACCACAACACACCAACACACAAAACAACACCACAAACCCCAACACAAAACCCCGCACCAACCGTAGACACAAAAAAAACCCACACACCAAACCCCTACACGAGACACAAAACACACACACGCACCAGGGCCAGACACAACAAACACACACACACACCCCCGCGCGCGCGCAAACACAACCCGTATACACAAACCCCCAAAAATAAACATATCATGCACACAAACACACACCCCAAACATTACAAAAACACCACATACATTAAATAAAAACCCAAAATTTCACGCAACAAAACCCACGAAAACAACCCCACCACACACCACACACACACCACACACACCCACAACACACACCGGGCCCCCCGCGCGCAAAACTACCCTATACACAAAAAAACATACAACTACACAACACGCCACATAACGTAACACAAACACACACCACGCACACATCACTAAACAAAACACACACATATATGTCAAAAATTCGCACACACACAAACCACACCACATATTACAAACACACAACATACATATAGTCAAACACATATACATTCACACACCCACACACACCACAACACACACACACACCAACAACACACACACCACACACACCGCCACATCAGTAGACACAAAACACACACCACACCCACATCACAGACACAAACACACACACAGTACACTGCACGTAAACAAAACACACACACCAACCCGCGCAAAAACATACCCGTAACAAAACAAACAATACCACACATACACCCCACACACAATCCACACATACACAACAAACACACACCCCACACACACACACACACCCCACACACACCAACACACACACACACCACACACACAAAAAAAACACACACCATATAATACAAACACATATACTGCTCAACACCCCACACACACCCCACACGCACCAAAAAGAACACAAAAAACCCCAAAACCCCGCACACATACACGTAGACAAAACACACACACATTATTACAAAAACCCTATACTCACACAACACAACACACATATAAAACACACACACATACAAAAGTACAAAACATATACATGCACACCCAAACACCACACCAAAACCAACCCCACAAATACACGTAGACACAAAAAACACAACACACACGCCCTACACGTAGACAAAAACCCCACCACGCAACCCCACTGACACAAAACCACACACCACACACCGGCGCGCGCGCAAACACTACCTATAACAAACAAAACATACACACATATACATGCCATGCACAAACAAAAACACACAATAACAAACACACACACCACATATAATACCAACCCATATCATGCAACACACAACACACACAAAAACACCACACACAAAACCACACACACACCACACCCCACACCACACACACACACGCACACTACACGTAGACACAAACACACACAACACCACACACGAAAACCCAACCCAAAACACACACAGCACACACACACACAAAACACACTAGACACCCCGTAAGACAAAAACCACACACCACCACATAAGCTAACGGCTACACGATATCTGTAAACCCACACCCCACACCTTAATCATGCACACACATACACGGCCCAGAATCGCAGAGTCAATTACATTAAAGAGTCCACTGAGGGCGATGAGCGCTGAGCGCGGCGGGAATACTGTAACACGAGTGATAAGACTCACATAACGTCAAACCTAGGATGGCCGTTTACTAGAAATAAAGTCTGGCGCAGCGTTCTCGTGAGAAATCCAGGCGATGCGACATCGGTAGGTATTTTACCACTACTGCAGGTACAAAGCCCTCAGTGGCTTGAGTTCGCCCGAGAAGAGCAAGAGTTGTAGTGGGACGGTTGATTTTTTGGGATTTAAGGAAGTTTGGGGCTGCAGTAAAGGGGTTTATTAATTTCCGTGCGTAAAGGAGCCCTGAAATGGAGGCCAAACTATTACTCGACGTCTTTTGCTTAGACTCTGACAAGAAAAACATCGGGCACTTAGAAAATTTTCCCCGGCAAGCAACAGTAAAAATGAAAGTGAAAAAAAAAAAATCACTTCCTGATATAACTTTTTAAATGGTATATCATTATTTATATGATGCTTGTTAATACATAATTCTTAATACATTTTCATATAATAATTCTTAGATATATATAATTTATCATTATCAATGCAATAACGATAATGCTTGAGGGTCTGGCATACTGTGACCTCTTGTGACAGTACCTTCGCCAGGTAAACCGTCAATCTGCGCTTGTTTCGTTTCCTACTTAATACCATCGACGAAAAGTCCGCAAAATAATCGGTAATAATTGTACCACGTCTGTCTCGTTGCCTCTCCTCTTTTTCGGGGATTCACCTCACAGTAGAAAGTGATGTAAAAATATTTTCTTATCATACATGACCATAAATTTAAATTTCCTTTCAGAAAGGGAGTCCGAAAGGGCGACCACAATTATTGCCGCACTTCATCTTCGTCTTCTTCCTCTGCCAGCTAAAACGCATTTATTGTAAGTTTCCGACACACAGTTAAAAAAAATAAGAAAAAAAAATATATATATATACATATATATATTATATATATATATATATATATTTTATATTATATATATATATATATATATATATATAGATAAAACGTGCGTGCGTGCGTGTGTATATATATTTATGTACATCATCATCAATAACGGTATGCTCATGTTTGAGCAGCCGTGGACCTCTCCACCATCCTTCGCCACTAAACTCGATCTTACCGAACAAACATGAAATGCGACGCTGATATTTACAAGGACTTTTAAAAAAACATATAACAGACGGCGAACTAGAGTTAAATTAATACATTCACGAGTAACTACTAAAGGCATTTCTCTAGAGATTGTTTATTCAAATATCTAAAATATCTAGTGTGAAAAGAATTAATGTCACCGGCAATAAGTGAACAAAGGCGTTGATTAAAGGTCGCTTCATAATTTAAGAGTGAATTTTAGATTATGTAAATGTCAAAGACAATTGTCATATACAAAATTTACAACACTATGTAATAATTCCTAATCCAAGGCGTTTAAATGTATGTGCTTATGTAAACATAGATTAAATGCGTGCGCTCACGTGTGTGTGTGTGTGTTGTGAGGTTGTTTTCGTCTGAAGATTCATGGCTCGTTGTGCTTATTTGTCATTTTCTGTTTCGTGAGTCGCATGAATGTTCACGTTATTTTATATGATATACTGATTTTATACATTGAATGTTTTATTGCTATTTCGTATGATTTATTAAGCTTCTACATTGTGTACCTTCTTGATGTTACTGTATGCACTTAATGTTAGCCGTATGGATTGTTGTATTTCATATGTACTGTTTACTTATTTTTTGTGAGTAGGATATTTTATGCTTAGGTTGTAATGTTTAGCTAGATGCGCCTTTTCACTTTCTCTGACACCTCTGCGGCGGGGACCGCCGCGGTAGCGTGACCGAGCGATGTAATACCTAGTTCACATATGGCCTATTTCACCTCACACCAAATATATATGTTTCATACAATAACACTAGCCTCTACATACCACGCCTTTGCTAGACATGAGAACGGACGCGACATCCGCAGGCCTTCCGCCTCGCGACGCCGTCCCGTGTACACGATCACATCCTCTCCTCCATACTTCCGAGTACATCGCAACCCTTCTGAGTTTCCTAGTTCAATCTGTATAAAAGAGGGTCGCCTGCGAGCGATATCTACAAACAAGCAAGAGGTCTGTTTCACCTTTAACGCTGCCCAAGATTTCCTCTCTCTCTCTCTCTTTCCCTCTGTGCCTTCCTCTCTTTCTCTCTGTGCCTTCCTCTCTCTCCTCCTCCTCCCCCTGTCCTCCCATCTCTCTCTCTCTCTCTCTCTCTCCTTCCCTCATGCTTCACGGTGTTTTGCCGGCTGAGGAATAGGGACGAGTGTCTCAATTCATTGTTTAATGAGCTTCAGAAGGTGGATATTCGTGAAATTGTATTTCCTGTCGAAGTAGAAGGAGGTAGTTGGAGTCATGCATACATTGCGCTTTTACAAGGATTTGCAGCACGGTGTATGCCATTGAAAATACTTGTCTCGCTACTGTGTGCAAGCCCTCTCCTTCTGCCGAGGCCCGAGAAGGAAAACAAACGACGTATGCAGTGTGAAGATGATAATGAAGAAGAAGAAGAGGAGAGTGAAATTACGAGCGAGCAGCGACGGAGGCGACAGCGGTCGCCTATGAAGGATGAAAGGATGCCGAAGCGATCGAAACACCTGGAAAATGCTCATTAATATTTCACCTTGACATGTGATATATGTACTTGAATGTTTTATTGTGTGTATCTTGTGATTAATAAATAAGGATAAGCATTACTTCTCCATCTTATTACTACCCTGCACCATTGATATAAAAAGTGAAATTATCGACAAAACTCTGTCTGCTGTCGGTTATCACCATGGAGACTGATAATCAATATATATATAATATATATATATATATATATATATATATATATATATATATATATATATATATATATATTACGAGCAATGCATCGAAAGATGTTTTTCCGCATAACACTTCCCATGCATTTGAAAACGCTATATCACCGCTAATGTTGGATCCTCTTATGGATTATAAAGTGGCGCTAGTTAATTTTTGGTACCCCAAAAATTATTACAGCATCATAGCAAACGATGATGATTTTAGTATTCAATTTGTTAGTGTGTGTGATAACAGCGCTCATCCAATTCTGGTTAACTTGTTTAAGTATGTTCCAAAATTTAGCATGTTGGGACATGTGAGAGGGGCAAAAATTATGGTAGATTTGATAAATGAAGATATCGCGAGGCGAATTATGCCGGTTCTCAATAGGGATGCTGCTAATAAATATATGCCGCAAGGTAGGATTCTTGTCTATGACTGGGAGGCAGATCGCTGTCGCGTAGAAACCCTTGTTCAAGGTGTGGGAGAGGACGATGAAAATCGCTGTCACCATGATATGGGGGTTCGGTTTTCACCCCGCATGGCGCACATATTAAGGTTTAGCGAGAGCAAAATTTACCGTTTTTATGTTCCTCGCACTGTGTCTCTCGATTATAAATGTTTTTTATATAATCATAATGCAGGTACGAGACCACCGAGAAAGGACGGGGGTGTAGATTTTGTTTACGTATATTCGGATATTGTTGACCTTTGTAAATTTGCAGGTCAACAGGTTAATATCTTAGATGCATTTGCTTTGCAAGGTTCGAGTACAAAGGGATACACGACCACACTCTATAAACAACTCTTAAGCAAGTCTTTAAATTCAGTGGGTGTGCGCATTACAGATCAGAATGGATATCCTATAGTCATTCTGTTACGCTTATACTTCACATAAGACCCAGGTAAAGTTTGTATATGACAATATATAAAGACTGTGCGTGTATATCTTTGCTCATTTTACATCGGAACGTCGTCCCGGTGTGTCTGTTTATGCAGAGCGAAAGCGGGTAGCGTTTCGATTTCCACCATGTATGTGGGGAGCACCTTTTGCCCCTCCGACGGTTGATGAAATTTTTGATCATCTTTGAACAACCAGAATCACAGATTAAACCCTTTCGAAGAGGGTCTTTAGGGGATATTAGTGTGTATAAACCTTATGATAATTACAGAAGAGGTGCCGGGTTACTATCTTTTCTCGGAAATATTGGCAAGAGATTAATTCCGTTTGTTTCTAAGCTCGTTAAGCCCGCCCTGTTTGATTTTGGGTCGGGTGTTATTGATGATATGAGGCAGGGAAGCTGGAAACAAATCCGCATCAAAAGAGCCATCAAAGCCTCACTACAACAGTGTAAGTGCCCATCACAAAGGAAGACCGCATTTGTCACCGCCATCGGGGAAAAACCCCCAAACACCGCCTCATTCGGCGAACTGCGACCCATCGCTATAACCCGTTGTCCAGCCTGTGAAAGCTTTGTCGCCGACTGGTTTACCAGGACCTCGCGCCCAGCGTTGACACTCGGCAGTTCGGCAACATGCTCTCCTCCTCCACTACACACTGCCTCGTCAGCTTCCTCGACTTCGTCCTTGCCCACCTCGCAAATACTCCGTCACCAGCATCTTCAAAGACTTCAAGAAAGACTTCGACTTGGTGGACCACACTACGGCAGGGTCAAGTTTCCAGCATCCTGCCACTCACGTGCAGAGTCCCCCAGGTGACTAGAATGGGCCCCCTATGCTTCCTCATCATTATCAACGACGCGCTCCTGAACACCGAGCATCGTTGGAAATACACGGATGACTCGACCATCGCCGCCGCTATTGACAATGCCTGCCCTGACCACTCCTCCACCCAGCGTACCCTCGATAACCTCCTCGCCTGGGCCACGGCAAATCACGTCATCGTGATGCATTTCGACTTCTCCATCAACCCCGAACCCGCGCCCATCCTCACGCTGGACTACCATCCGCTCGACGTAGTCTGTTCCACCAAGTTGCTCGGCGTCACCACCGACAAAAAGCTCTACTGTACACAGCACGTCAGAGACATCGTAAGGTCTGCCCTCGTACAAGTTTCACATGCTGCGTCGCCTCAAATTCCTTGGTGTTCGACTTCCGGAGATTTAAAATATCTACAGGCTATTCATCCTGCCCAAACTGGCCTACGCCTGGTCCCCCTCCATTACCGCCTCCCAGCTGCTACAACTCGAGTGGGAACAGAACAGGGCAGCCAAGGCCATTCTCGCTCCTTGTATACCAGCTACGAGTAGCAGTCTGGCCTGAAGCTGCTGGTGCCCATCAGGGCCCGCACTGACCGCTACCACCGGAGCACAGTACCCACTTTAGTCCGACTCATCAACGAGCACTAGTCAGTGAACCGCCCACCACACCTCTTCTACGAGCAATAGTCCACAATTACTAGTCCAGCACTCCTAGCTCACCTGTACTTGCACTTGTGTTTTGTTACTTTGTTTCTTTTGCTTCTTTTCATTTTCCTATAGATTATTAGTTTACTTTGTTGTTTGTCATTTATATGTGTTAATGCATATATAGTTTGTCTCTTTATTTCTATGTATATTTTCAGCCCCTAGCTGCATATGATGCAATAAACCGATTATTATTACACACACACACACGCATACACACACACACACACACACACACACACACACACACACACAAACACACACACACACACACACACACACACACACACACACACACATTTATATATATACATACACATACATATATATATATATATATATATATATATATATATATATATATATAGACAATATAATATAAATATAACACACATACAATCACACCACACACACACATTTATAATACATACACACACACACACACACACACACACAACACACACACACACACACACACACACACATATATATATATATATATATTATATATATATATATATATATATATATATATATTATATATCAATCAATAACGGTATGCTCATGTTTGAGCAGCCGTGGACCTCTCCACCATCCTTCGCCACTAAACTCGATCTTACGCTTAATGCCTACCAAGCCACTGGGTGGCCAAACCAGCCCAAAGTCAAGTGCTGGTCCCAAGCCCGGATAAAATAGAGAGAATGATTACCTAAAAAGATAACACCGGCACTCTCCGTGGAAAGGAACTGGGGACCCTACCACGTACTCACTCCAAGAGCATTACAACATGAAAACTACAATTAAGTATGATGCTGTGACCACGGCGGCTCAGACATGAACCTACCGTTAAAAGAAAAAGAATATATATATATAATATATATATATATATATATATATATATATATATATATATATATATATATATATATATATATGTATATATGTCTGTGTGTGTGTAGATGATATATAGATAAATAGATAGATCGATAAATAGGGAACTAAATCAATAGCTAGATAGGTAACTAGATAAGTAGTCTGTGAAATAAAAAGGCAGAAAGATACTAGGTATATATATACGTGACTGAAAAGATGGTAACGAAGACCTGTGTAACACTGAATGTGATTTTGAAATATATAGTCAGTAATTACATAATCCCATTATTTTATCCTTTATTCACATACCAATCTTCTTCTTTTAACGGTAGGTTCATGTCTGAGCCGCCGTGGTCACAGCATGATACTTGATTGTAGTTTTCATGTTGTGATGCTCTTGGAGTGAGTACGTGGTAGGGTCCCCAGTTCCTTTCCACGGAGAGTGCCGGTGGTACTTTTAGGTAATCATTCTCTCTATTTATCCGGGCTTGGGACCAGCACTGACTTGGGCTGGCTTGGCCACCCAGTGGCTAGGTAGGCAATCGAGATGAAGTTCCTTGCCCAAGGGAACAACGCGCCGGCCGGTGACTCGAACCCTCGAACTCAGATTGCCGTCGTGACAGTCTTGAGTCCGACGCTCTAACCATTCGGCCACCGCGGCCTCGACGATCATGGGCTTTCATGATTTTCTTGGCAATTTAGAGCGGTGGTTCGCCATTGCCTTCCGCCCGGTGTTTTTATCGAGTCACCATCTCTATTTACCCGGCACTGACTTGGGCTGGCTTGGCCACCCAGTGGCTAGGCAGGCAATCGAGGTGAAGTTCCTTGCTCAAGGGAAACAACGCGCCGGCCGGTGACTCGAACCCTCGAACTCAGATTGCCGTCGTGACAGTCTTGAGTCCGACGCTCTAACCATTCGGCCACCGCGGCCCCAACACATACCAATACCACCTACATAATATGGACCTTTTAACAACGCCACAGAATGAACCATAAGCGATGCTGAACGCTTTTAACCCTATTATATTTCGTGGAACTCTCCTAGGCCTCTGGCGGAGGAAGACGCTCGTATTTCATTATGATTAGGTTCCCCCTTTTCCCGTGAACGCCATTATCTTGGACATAATAATAACCATCTACACAACCTCCCTTTCGTGTGTTATCGTCTAGAGAGGTTTTTTGTTGTTGCAGTTGTTACTGTTTGTTGTTATTGTTATTGTTTTTGGTTATGGTCAGTGTCAACATGTCCGTGACTATATAAAATTCAGGAGTTTGCTTGTTTCTAATTTTGTGCGTACGTGGGGGAAATGATTTTCTTCCCAGCAATGGGTCTTTGGTATAGTGGTTTCTGGTTTGTGCATTAAGTTGATAAGGAAGAGAGTGAGAGAGAGATAAGAGAGAGAGAGAGAGAGAGAGAGAGAGAGAGAGAGAGAGAGAGGAAGAGAGAGAGAGGGAGAGAGAGAGATAAGAGAGAGTGAGAGAGAGATAAGAGACAGAGAGAGAGAGAGAGAGAGAATTTATCTTCCTCTTCTTTACCCCCCTCTTTACATCCTCTCTCTCCTCTCCTCTCTCTCTCTCTCTCTCTCTCTCTCTCTCTCTCTCTCTCTCCCCTCTCTCTTTCTTCTCTCTCTCTCCTCTCTCTCTTCTTCTCTCTCTCTCTCTCTCTCTTTCTTTCTCTCTCTCTCTCTCTCTCTCTCTTCTCTCCCCTCTCTCTCTCTCTATATATATATATATATATATATATATATATATATATATATATATATATATTATATTTCCTCGTCATCTATCCCTCGCTCATCGAATGGTCAAGTGCTCACTTCTTTTAATAATTGCTCTTTGATAACGCTGTATCATGCGAGTAGTGATAACATTAAAATCAATCAGCCACGCAATCATTTCATCTAATGTCAAATCAACGCTTGGCTTTGAACGTGAAAACAAATCATTGGCGAACATTTCCTTTGGTAGACACTCGAAGAAGGAAATATCGGTGAATATAAATACAGCTTTCTTTTTCTCTTTTTTTTATCTTCTGTTCAAAATCTTCATTTATTTATCAATGTTTATTCGTAATATTTCTTTACTTTCAGTGTTCCATTTCACAGTACAATAATACAATAAAATCATTCGGCGATCTTGAGAAATTTAAAAATGGTTATTCGTATATCTCCAGTTAAAATAAATAATATATAATGTATAAAAGATACTTGAATATAATGATAAGCAACAAAATAATGATAACATAATAAAGATGATAATAACAATAATGATAACAACAATGGTAACTATGTTCATAGCAATAATAACGATAACGATGCCAGTGATAACATAAGCAGTAATAATATTCATAATGATGATAATAATGGTAACAAAGATTATAATAGTAACAATATCGAAAATGATGATGATAGTCAGTAATTATGACAATGATTACAAAAACAACAGTGAAACAATAACAATAACGAAAATAATGATAAGATTGTTAATGATACTTATAATAATAATAATAACAAAATAATAATAATAATGATAAATAATAATAATAATAATAATATAATAATAATAATAATAATAATAGTAATAAATAATAATGATGATGATAAATAAAATCATAATAATAAATTAATGAAAAAATAAATAAAAGAAAATAAAAAAAAAATAAAACAATTTTAATAACT
>NC_051393.1:40069765-40074765 GCF_015228065.2 Penaeus monodon
TGTTTATTATATATATAAATTTTTTTTTTTTGTTTTGGGGGTGTGTGTGTGTGTGTGTGTGTGTGTGTGTGGTGTGTGTGTGTGTGTTGTGCGTGTGTGTGGTGTGTGCGTGTATGTGTGTGTGTGATATAATAATATTATATATATATATATATATATATATATATATTTTAATATTTGTGTGTGTTGGTGTGTTTTGTGTGTTGTGTGTGTGTGTGTGTGATGTTGTGTGTTGTGTTGTGTTTTGTGTGTGTGTGTGTGTGTATGCGTGTGGTGTGTGTAATAAAAATCGGTTTATTGCATCATATGCAGCTAGGGGCTGAAAATAAAACATAGAAATAAAGAGACAAACTATATATGCTTTAACACATATAAATGACAAACAACAAAGTAAATAATAATCTATAGGAAAATAAAAAGAAGAAAAAAGAAAACAAAGAAAACAAAACACAAGTGCAAGTACAGGTGAGCTTTGAGTGCTGGACTAGTAATTGTGGACTATTGCTCGTAGAAGAGGTGGTGGGGGGTTCACTGACTAGTGCTCTTTGATGAGTCGGACTAAAGTGGGTACTGTGCTCCGGTTGTAGCGGTCAGTGCGGGCCCTGATGGGCACAGCAGCTTCAGGCCAGACTGCTACTCGTAGCTGGTATACAGAGGAGCGAGAATGGCCTTGGCTCCCCTGTTCTGTTCCACTCGAGTTGTAGCAGCTGGGAGGCGGTAATGGAGGGGGACCAGGCGTAGGCCAGTTTGGGCAGGATGAATACCCTGTAGATATTTTAAATCTCGGAAGTCGAACCCCAAGGAATTTGAGGCGACGCAGCATGTGAAACTGTGAGGGGCAGACCTTACGATGCCCTGACGTGCTGTGTACAGTGAGCTTTTTGTCGGTGGTGACGCCGAGCAATTTGGGTGAAACAGACTACGTCGAGCGGATGGTGTCCAGCGTGAGGGGGGCGGGGGTTTGGGGTTGAGGAGAAGTCGAAATGCATCACGATGACGTGATTTGCCGTGGCCCAGGCGAGGAGGTTATCGAGGGTACGCTGGGTGGAGGAGTGGTCAGGGCAGGCATTGTCAATAGCGGCGGCGATGGTCGAGTCACCCGTGTATTTCCAACGATGCTCGTGTTAGGAGCGCGTCGTTGAAAATGATGAGGAAGCATAGGGGGCCCATTCTAGTCACCTGGGGGACTCTGCACGTGAGGGGGCAGGATGCGGGAAAAATTTGCCCCTGCCGTAGTGTGGTCCCCCAAGTGAAGTCTTTCTTGAAGTCTTTGAAGATGCTGGTGACGGATTTATTTGCGAGGTGGGCAAGGACGAAGTCGAGGAAGTGACGAGGCAGTGTGTAGTGGAGGAGGAGAGCATTTTGCCGAACTGCCGAGTGTCAACGTGGGCGCGAGGTCCTGGTAAACAGTCGGCGACAAAGCTTTCACAGGTGGACAACGGGGTTATAGCGATGGGTCGCGGGTTCGCCGAATGAGGCGGTGTTTGGGGTTTTCCCGATGGCGGTGACAAATGCGGTCTTCCTTTGTGATGGGCACTTACACTGTTGTAGTGAGGCATTGATGGCTCTCTGATGCGGATTTGTTTCCAGCTTCCCTTCCCTCTTTATCATCAATAACCCCCGACCCAAATCAAACAGGGCGGGTTTAAAAGAGCTTAAAAAAACAAACGGAATTAATCTCTTGCCAATATTCCGAGAAAAGATAGTAACCCGGCACCTTTCTGTAATTATCATAAGGTTTTACACTAATATCCCCAAAAGGGACCCTCTTCGAAAGGGTTTAATCTGTGATTCTGGTTTTTCAAAGATGATCATAAATCATCAACCGGGCGGAGGGGCAAAAGGGTCTCACATACATGGTGGAAATCGAAAACGCTACCGCTTTCGCTCTGCATTTAAAAAGACACACCGGGGACGGACGTTCCGATGTAAAAGGCAAAGATATACACGCCAGTCTTTAAAATTTGTCATATACAAACTTTACCTGGGTCTTATGTGAAGTATAAGCGTAACAGAATGACCTATAGGATATCCATTCTGATCTGTAATGCGCACACCCACTGAATTTAAAGACTTGCTTAAGAGTTGTTTATAGAGGGGTGGTCGTGGTATCCCTTTGTACTCGAACCTTGCAAAGCAAATGCATCTAAGATTTAACCTGTTGACCTGCAAATTTACAAAGGTCAACAATATCCCAATATACGTAAACAAAATCTACACCCCCGTCCTTTCTCGGTGGTCTCGTACCTGCATTTGATTATATAAAAAACATTATAATCGAGAGACACAGTGCGAGGAACATAAAAACGGTAAATTTTGCTCTCGCTAAACCTTAAATGTGCTCCATGCGGGGGTGAAAAAACCCAACCCCCATATCATGGTGACAGCGATTTTCATCGTCCTCTCCCACACCTTGAAAAAAGGTTTCTACCGACAGCGATCTGCCTCCCAGTCATAGACAAGGGAAACCCACCTTGCGGGATATATTATTAGCAGCATCCTATTTAGAACCGGCATAATCGCCTCGCGAATCTTCATTTATCAAATTACCATAATTTTGCCCTTTACATGTCCCAACATGCTAAATTTTGGAAAAATACTTAAACAAGTTAACCAGAATTGGATGAGCGCTGTTTTCACACACACTAACAAATTGAATACTAAAATCATCATCGTTGCTATGTGCTGTAAAATTTTGGGGTACCAAAAATTAACTAGCGCCACTTATAATCCATAAGAGGATCCAACATTAGCGGTGATTTTAGCGTTTTCAAATGCATGGGAAAGTGTTATGCGGAAAAAAAAAATCTTTCGATGCATTGCTCGTAATATATATAAAATTTTATATATATATATATATATATATATATATATATATATATATTATATTATATATATATTAAAATATATTGATTATCAGTCTCCATGGTGATAACGACAGCAGACAGAGTTTTGTCGATAATTTCACTTTTTATATCAATGGTGCAGGGTAGTAATAAGATGGAGAAGTAATGCTTATCCTTATTTATTAATCACAAGATACACACATAAAACATTCAAGTACATATATCACATGTCAAGGTGAAATATTAATGAGCATTTTCAGTGTTTCGATCGCTTCGGCATCCTTATCCTTCATGGGCGACGCTGTCGCCTCCGTCGCTGCTCGCTCAATTTCACTTCTCTCTTCTTCTTCATTATCATCTTCACACTGCAACGCGTTGTTTCCTTCTCGGCTCGGCAGAGGAGGGGCTTGCACACAGTAGCGACGTATTTCATGCATACACGTCTCCCAAATCTTGTAAAGCGCAATGTAGCATGATCCAATACCCTTCTACTTCGAAGGAATACAATTTCACGAATATCACCTTTGAAGCTCATTAAACAATGAATTGAGAACTGTCCTTTCCTCAGCGGCAAACACCGTGAGCATAAAGGGAAGGAGAGAAGAGAGAGAGAGAGAGGGAGGACAGGGGAGGAGGAGGAGAGAGAGAAGGCACAGAGAGAAAGAGAGGAAGCACAGAGGAAAGAGAGAGAGAGAGAGAAATCTTGGGCAGCGTAAGTGAAACAGACCTCTTGCTTTGTAGAATCGCTCGCAGGCGACCCTCTTTTATACAGATGGAATAGAAACTAGAAGGGTTGAGTGTACTCGGAAGTAGGAGGAGAGGATGTGATCGTGACAGGGACGGCGTCGCGAGGGGGAAAGGCCGCGGATGCGCGTCCGTTCTAATGCTAGCAAAGGCGTGGTAGTAGAGGCTAGTGTTATTGTAGAAACATATATATTGGTGTGAGGTGAAATAGGCCATATTGACTAGGTATTACATCGCACGGTCACGCTACCGCGGCGGTCCCGCCGCAGAGGGTCAGAGAAAGTGAAAAGGCCATCTAGCTAAACATTACAACCTAGCATAAATATCACTCACAAAAAATAGTACAGTACATGAAATACAACAACCATAGGGCTACATTAAGTGCATACAGTAACTCAGAAGGTACACAATGTAGAAGCTTAATAAATCTACGAAATAGCAATAAAACATTCATGTATAAATCAGTATTCATATAAAATAACGTGAACATTATGCGACTCACGTAAACAGAAAATGGACAAATAAGCACAACGACCCATGAATCTTCAGACGCAAACAACTCACACACACACACACCACGTGAGCGCAGCATTTAATCAAATGTTACATAAGCACATACATTTAAACGCCTGGATTAGGAATTATACATAGGTTGTATTCTGAAATATGACAATTCTTGACATTTACATAATCTAAAATTCACTCTTAAATATGAAGCGCCCTTTAATCAACGCCTTTTTCATTATTGCCGGGACATTAATTCTTTTCACATAGATATTTAGATATTTGAATAAACAATCTCTAGAGAATGCCTTAGTAGTTAACTCGTGAATGATTAATTAAAACTCTAGTTCGCGTCTGTTAAAAATGTTTTTTAAAAGTCCTTTAAAATCAGCGTCGCTTTTCATGTTGTTCGTAAACGAGTTAGTGGCGAAGATGGTGAAAGAGGTCCACGGCTGCTCAAACATGAGCACACCGATTGAGATGATGTACATAAATATATATACACACGCACGCACGCACGTATATATATATATATTTATATATATATATACATTATATATATATATATATATATATAATATATATAATGTTATATATATATCAATAGTTTGAAATGTGGTGTTACAGACGAGTACTGCGTATAGCTGGCAGAGAAGAGACGAAAGATGAAGTGCGAGAAGGAAAATTGTGGAGACCGGCTGTTGAAAGTCTTGAACAAAGAATTTAAAGTTTATTGGTATGTAATGAGAATAAAAGTATTGAGAAACTTGTGACAGGATGTGATAGGAACAGAGGAAGAGCAACGAAGACAGATGAGCGACATATTCAAAGATAATTGCGGGCGTCGATGGTATAAGTGGAAAGAAAAGCGTAAGATCGAGTTTAGTGGCGAAGGATGGTGGAGAG
>NC_051393.1:40079765-40087265 GCF_015228065.2 Penaeus monodon
GTTGACATAATATAAAGCAAATTCATCTGTGTTTTTCTGTCTCTTCTGTTCACATTGTCCAATTCTATAATAAATATACATACCAAATAGATAAAAACTTAGAACGTTATAATTGCATTAACACCTTTAATTAATAGCTATCATCCCCCCCCCCCCCCTTCTCCTGATGCAGTTTCTCCCTCCAGGTGTAAAGTGTGATATTACTAACACATTCTTAAAGTAAGTATTTTCACGGGTTAATGTTTAGATATATCTGATCATATATCAGTATTCACACTTTCACCTCTCGCCAGCCATAGTGTCGGGTTTATGACAGGTATCCTAGGCAATACCGGTGACTGTAATAAAAGAGAAAGAGAGAGAGAGAAAAAAAATCTGCTCGTGACGGTAACGATATCTTTTTCTTAGTCAAATTATAATGTTTTCAAAATCCAGTTATATTTCTAACACTTGAAAACACAAATGCAATATCCATCCATTTGTTGTTTCCCTCCAAGAGCACAGTATTTTGTCTTATTCATAATCAGTATGAACACATCCTCAGAAGCTGTTACTATAACCTCATGCAAATTAGCTCTATGTATGATATCATCTACTCTTCACGACATTAGAATAATAAATAAAGTCTTATCCACATTATGTATGCATGAGTTTACCTCTAAAAGCTATAATTATAATTCCATCCAAATCAGGTATAACTCACGCGAGAATCACACTCCACATTCACGCTAAACCATCCACGCTTATTCACATTATTCATTAATATTATTATTCAATTATGATTATTTTATTATCATTATTATTATTATTATTATTATTATTATTATTATAATGATAATTATTATTTTTATTATGATTACTATTATCATTATTCATTATCATTATTATTATTATCAAATATTCATTATTCACTTCGTCAAGGAGAACTTCATCCCCAAGAACTCCGACCATAATCTCATCCACTCTAGTCCCGAAGCTCATCCACATTCGACCTGACAGTCCACGGTTAATGCTTGGCAGCTAAACGAGGCGCAGCGGTTCACGTCGGTCGCCTGCCAGGAGCGTCACGGTCGAAATTCAGTTTGTTTTGGGAAAGAACTTTGAGCGAACGAGTAAGAGCTTTTCTCTGTTTCGCTGAGTAATCTTTGGAAACGTTATAAGGGTTTGGTGAAGCGTTTATGCATTTGTGAAATATAGATGCATACCATGGGCATGGGCGTGTGTGCGTGTGTGCGTGTGTGTGTGTGTGTGTGTGTGTGTGTGTGTGTGTGTGTGTGTGTGTAACTCCGTGCGTGCACTGGAGATGCAATCAAAGTAATATCCACTTTAAACACATGATGCATAGAGATTGCCGGCCTTGGAAGCGAGTTACGAAGTCGCCAAAATATATTCATATTCATAGATTATGCTTCTAACGTTTCAATAGTATAATCTTTTTTTATGCTGCATCAACACATTTTTTAACTTGCAATAAAACGACAGTCACTGTATCAAGTGAGAGGTAGATAGGTAGGTAATTAGAGAGAGAGAGAGGAAAAGAGAGAGAGAGAGGAGAGAGAGAGAGAGAGAGAGAGAGAGAGAGAGGAGAGAGTATGAATGAAAAAGTGGAAAAGATAGATATGAGATGATGATGGGTGATGATGATGATGATGTGATGATGATGATGATGATGATGATGATGATGATGATGATAAGAATAATAGTAATGATAATAATAACGATAACAATAACACCACTAACAGTAATTATAATAATAATAATAATAATAATAATAATAATAATAATAATAATAATAATAACAACAACAACAACAATAATAATAATAATACCAGTAATTACGAAAAAGAAAAGAAAGAAAGAAAAATATAATGATGTTGATAATGATAACCATAACGATAATAATAATACTGATGGTTATGACGATAATAATGATCAATAATAATAATAATAAAATGATTATGATGATGATGATGATAATAATAATAATAATAGTAATAATAATAATAATAATAATAATAATAATAATAATATCATACAAGCAATACTACTACTACTTCTACTACTACTACTACTATTGAAAAGGGTTGCAGGGACCAGACATATGTCATAATATCTCTTTATTTCCGAATTGGCAAGATTTATAACGAGAAATTTAGTTGTAAAATTGAGTTAGTCTTCTAAACTGTAGCGTTTCATTTTCTTTACTCCTCACGTTCATTGCGCGGAGTCATATTGCATTCATATTTCTGTAATCATTTCGTGTGATTGCAATAACAAACGTAATGCTTGTCCTATCATCAATACTAATATTAGTAACAAAGACATTAATAATATTGATAGTATATATGATAATGATAATGATAATAATGAAAATGATGATAGCAACAACAATAACAACAACAACAACAACAACAGCAGTAATAATAATAATAATATTATTATTATTATTATTGTAATCATTGTCATTGTCATTGTCATTGTCATTGTCATTGTCATTGTCATTGTCATTGTCATTGTCATTATTATTATTGTCATTATTATTATCTTTATTATGATAATGATTATTATTACCTTTATTATGATAATAATGATTATTATTACCTTTATTATGATAATAATGATTATTATTGTCATTATTATTATCAATATTATAAATACCTTTGTTTTGAATTGTTGTTTTATAATTATTATTTTCGTTGTCGTTATATTATTATTTTATTATTATTATTATTATTATATTATTAATAATAATAATATAACGACAACGAAAATAATAATTATAAAACAACAATTCAAAACAAAGGTATTTATAATATTGATAATAATAATGATAATAATAATCATTATTATCATAATAAAGGTAATAATAATCATTATTATCATAATAAAGGTAATAATAATCATTATTATCATAATAAAGATAATAATAATCATTATCATAATAAAGATAAAAATAATCATTATATAATAAGATAATAATAATGACAATAATAATAATGACAATAATGATTATCCATTATCATTATCATTATCATTTTCATTTTCATTATCATTATCATTATCATTTTCATTATCATTACATTATCATTTGATAATGATAATGATAATGATAATGAAATGATAAGATAATGATAATGATGATGATAATGATAATGTAATGATTACAATAATGATAATAATAATAATAACAATAATGATAATGATACAATAATAATAATAAAATAACAATAATAATAACGACGACAACAAAAACAACAACAAAACAACGATAATAAGAAAAATTATAAAACTAATAATGAAAAGCTCCATTGCAGAGGCATAAGGCTTCTCACTGAACATACTATATGGATCGCTGTGTCATGAATATGCAAAATGGGAGCATCATTAGAAACAGGTAGGAGGGTCAATATATCACAATTTCCGTAATTATATGGGACGGAGGGGTTGCAAAATGTTGGAATTCAGCTTTTAAACACTATAGCAAATTAACGTGTTTTTTCCGAATTTCGATATTTTCGAACATCTTCGCATCTTACGACCCACAATGGAAATAATGATGATAATGTTGATAATAATAGTTATGATAATGGTAAAAACAAGAACGATGATGATGATGATGATGATGATGATGATGATGATGATGATGATGATGATGATGAGATGATGATGATGATGATGATGATGATGATGATGATGATGAATGCAGCAGATAATTTAAAATCAATATCCTGCTTACTTCTGCGGTAATTAATGACAGGTGTCACTGCAGAAACTTTATATATGTACTTAGTTGAGGAAAACATATTACCAGAGGAAGAGAAAGGAAGTAGGGACCAACTTTTGATAGACGAAACTGTCCTGAGGGATTGCAAGAGAAGACATACCAATCTTGCAATGGCCTAGATAAATTACAGGAAGGGATATGGCATGGTGCTTCATGGTTGGATAGTGTCTATTTGGAATTGCAGCAAATGTACAAAAAATCCTCATAGCTAGCAGGAAGACATGGAAGACAGAATTAACATCTTCAGAACACTTACGGGATATACAGATCAGAAGAGGAAATTTTCAAGGAGACGGCCTTTTTCCTTTGCTATTCATGTTATGCATGGTACCCCTGACATTAGATTTGAGTGGGATTCAAGCTGGGTATGAATCCGGAGAGATTGAAATCAACGATATTCTGTTCATGGACGATCTCAAATAGACTCTCTTGTGCAAACTGTTCACATATTTAGCCAGGACGTCGGGATGGAATAAGAACAAAAGAAATGCGGAGTTTTGATATTTGGAAATGGGAGACGTAATAGAAGTGGATACAATTACAAAAAGGGACTATCATTTTTCATGATTCATTGCACCCAAAAAGTGATGTTAATAGAATTTATGTGTGAAGAAAGAGTTGCGAGGAAAGTACAAAGAGCGAAGAAAACAGCTTAGGGTCGTATGTAAGGAATTCAAAATTTGACGTTATTTTCAGGTGTAAAAATAGGGATGTCATTGAGACAGAAAACAAAATGAGAATTAAGAGAGAAGTAAGGAATGGGAACTTAAGGCAGTGGAAGGAATAAAGAATGTATGATTAGTTTATAAGAGAAATCCCAGACCAATCAACAAAGAGAAAGCTTGGGAAAGGTTAGGGAAATCAGACCTGAAGTGGAAATGTCAACGTTGATATGTGCAAAACCAGGAGCAGGCACTTAGAACGAATTATCCCAAGGATAATAATGTCAAGACAGCCAACTCCGCGTTATATAGAATGTTGGTGAAAAAGGTGAAAGTGTTGATCATATTTTTTGCGAATATAAGAAATTGGCTCAAAGAGAATACAAAGACGATATGAAAACATTGCCCGGATTGTATATTGGAAAAAAATACAGATTAGAGGAAAACAGAAAAGTGGTATAAACATACCACCCAAACTGTAAGTAATATGAGGAATGTAAGGTTTTGTGCGATGGAAACATCCAGTGTGACCACATAAACGAAGCAGGACGACCAAACATTTTTGAAGCTGATAGAAAGGGGAAGAAATGTATAATAATAAATATCACTGGTCCAGGGGATAACAGGATACGCGAAAAAGAATAGGAGAAAAGTGAGAAACACCAAGATCTTAAAAGAGAAATTCCTAGGCTCTGGGGAGTTCGGAAAGTTGATGGGTTTCCGGTAAACGTTGGCGCGCTGGGATGTGTGACAAAGATTATCGAAAAGTCGTTGGAGAAATTGGGAAACGCAAAAAAGATCGAGTTAACGAAAGACAGCATTACTAAGAACAGTAAGGATGTTAAGAAAAGTACCTGAAACCAACCGTCTACAGAGAAGACCCCAAATAATAATAATAATCATAATAATGATAGTAATAAAAATATAATATCAATAAGGATAATCGAAATGACAATATGGATAATAATGTTACTATTATTCTAATCATTCTCATTATCTTTATTAATACTACTACTATTACTGTTTTTTTTTTTTTTTTTGTCATAATGATAATAATAATAGTAATAATAATAATTATTATTATGAATATTATTATTATTAATACCAATATTATTATCATTGTTGTTATTATCATTAATAATAATAATAATAATAATTATGAATATTATTATTATTAATACCAATATTATTATCATTGTTGTTATTATCATAATAATTAATAATATTAATAATAATAATAATAATAATAATAATAATAATAATAACAATAACCTTGTGTCTGGTTGCTCAATATTAACACCGAATGAGTACAAAAATCGACACGACAGAGTAGGCAAGTACTGTCACTGGAAGATCTGTAAACACTTTTCTATCGGAATGCAAGATAAATGGTACAAACACCATCCAGAGCCAGTTTACTGAAGGCAAAGATGGTACAATCTTGTGGAACTTTCCAATTTACACAGATCGTACTATACAAGCGAATCATCCAGATTTCGTAATCAAGGACAAAATAAAAACACTGCCGTTTATAGATATGAGCCTTCCTTCAGACAGAAACGTCCAACGAAAGTGTTCGAGAAGATATTAAAGACTGGAAATAGAGGTGAAAAAGAAGTGGCATTTAAAAACCAAAACTTTGCCTGTTGTTATTGGAGCTCTTGGCCTTATAAAGAAAGGTACTGATAAGTTTCTTGAGCAAATACCAGAAAACCAAAATTAGAAAAGAGTCCCAAAAATAGTCTTAAACAGCACAGTGCATGTTCTCAGAAGAGCCTTATCGATCTGAAGTGTTTTTGTGTTCGTAAATTGACTTGACTGGATGTTGTGATTGTGGTGTTCTACATATTTTGGGCATGTTTTTGTGATATTCCATTGCCTCAAACTTCAATCACCCTAGGCGCTGGTAGTGACTTGGTGTTTGATTTAATTAGCAGATCTAAGGAAACTTCTGCATTTAAAATATAATAATAATAATAATAATAATATTATTATTATTATTATTATCATTATTATTATTATTATTAATTATCATTACTATTATTATTATTATTATTATTATACAATGAGTTATAGTTATTATTATCCTTCTTAATGAAAGATAATAGTGGAAATAATGATAACAATATTGGGAACGATAATGGTAATAATACATATTAATGATAATGAAAATAACAATAACAATAGTGATAAGGATAATAATAATAATCACAATGATAATAATAACGATGATGATAATATTAATGATAATGATAATTATGATGATATTGGTAATAATAACGATAATAATAATAGTAATAATAATGATGATCATAATAATAATAATGGTAATAGTAATAACAATAATGAAAATAACCATCATACTAAAATTATTACTATAATTATAATTATCATTATCATTGTAGCGGGGCGTAGACCCAGTAGATTTTAATATGTCTGGGTGAGTTCAGGCTCAACCGAGAATAGATACTTTTATTAAGGAAAAGATTCGTCTGCACTGAACAGATGTGAAGTTCCAGGCCTACGGCACGCTGCCACCACCCGATTAGTAGGTTCGGGAACCGTGTGTGTTGTGTATGTGGGTGTGAATGTTGTATGAGAGAAGGGTGGAAGGAAAATACAGGATGTATATGCTGAATGTTGGATGTGTAAGTGTGTAAATGTGGAAAGGGAGATAGCGTAGGCTGAGCGTCTGCTGGACGTGTTGGAAGAAAAATGCAAGATCATAAAAATTCTTCCTCTTCCTTGGGTTTTGAGCATCCACCTGCTGGGAGTGGGAACCCAGGTATAGCAAAGTTAAGGTCTGTTCTAGAATGTCAGCTTAATATACTCTGATTCATCAAGCCCTTTTTCAGCCTTTCAGGGGTTTTCAAGATAAGAGTAACCCGCAATTGTGCTGTTAGGGACCCGAGTCCGAAAAAATTTCAAGCATTCGGCCTTAGTCATAACCATAGTTTAGAAGGTGGTAAATATCACCTGTATTTCCTGACTGGGACTGAGTGAAAGCTCTAGGATGGTATGATGTTTATTAAACGGGCAAGTTGCACTCACTAG
>NC_051393.1:40093977-40096477 GCF_015228065.2 Penaeus monodon
TAATCAATCTATCTCATTTCTCTCTCTCACTCTCTCTATCTATCTATCGATCTATCTAGCTGTCTATCTCCCCTCTCTCTCTCTCTCTCTCTCTCTCTCTCTCTCTCTCTCTCTCTCTCTCTACCTCTTTCTCTCTTACTCCTCTCTCTCTCTCTCTCTCTCTCTCTCTCTCTCTCTCTCTTTCTCTTTCTCTTTCTCTCTCTCTATCTCTATCTATCTATCTATCTATCTCCTTTCTCTCTCCCTATCTATCAATCAATCTATCTATATATCAATTTCTCTCTTTCTCTCTCTCTCTCTCTATCTATCTATTTATCTATCTATCTATCTACCTGTCTATCTCCTCTCTCTCTCTCTCTCTCTCTCTCTCTCTCTCTCTCTCTCTCTCTCTCTCTCTCTCTCTCTCTCTCTCTCTTAGTCACTCACTCACTCTCTCTCTCTATCCATCCATCTATCTATCTATCTGATTATCTCTTACTCTCTCTCTTTCTCTAATTCTTTCTTTCTTTCTCGCTGCCGTACTTTTTCTTTCTATCTATTTATCCTCTCTCTCTCTCTTTTTTTTTTTTTTTTTTTTTTTTATAATTCGACCTCCTATTCGTTTCAAACGAGTCTCTGTGTTGTGAAATATATATGCAATAATATTTCACAGAACAGTCCACTGGCCCCGTCCTCGCCAATGGCTGTGGTCGACATCCAACTTATTTTAGGGAGATGTATTTTAACCTTTATTACTTTTGTTTATAATTACATATTTCTCTCTATTCTACTATTTACAACAGTTTCCTCTATATCTAAATCCTTGAGACTAGTGTACATTGCCGGTTTGTTCCTTGTTCCTCGTAGACAGAGCAGTGAAGACCGTAGTAGTGAGAAGGCCAATCGACACCTCATCCATGCAACGACGGCGCTCTTCTGTTGCTGCCTTTTCTCTGCAAGTTGTTGTGCAAGGGATGAGTAGAATACCGTCGCTCTCGGTGACATTCCCCCAGAAGTCGTGAATACAAGAGGTGTGAAAGTACCTTGCTCGACTTCTCGGACGCGTTCGCCATACTCCCTCATTTTGTTGTTCTCATGCTTAGTGTGAGCAGAGAGGAGTTCCTGGATCGGTTGCTCGTGGCCATAGGGTTGAAGATTCGTATGTCGAAGAAGGCCGTTGCCCTCGTACCCAGAAACTGTTGGCACTGATGTCTAATCTGGCGTCGTCTGCAGTTGTTGGCGGATTGGAGTGTGAAGTTGCGCCCTTCTATGTGGATGAGGGAGGTTCGATCCTCACGTCGCGGCACACCTCGCCAAGCATTGTGCAGTCACGTCCCTCACCTCATCGTGGCGCATGCAAACAAAGCCTCCCGTCTTGCACGTCATTGGCATGGTTGGGGTCGAAAGCCGAACCGCATGTGCAGTGCTGGTGAAGGTCCTCTATTGTCCAACCATATCTCAGGCAAGTGCGTCCACAAACTCCTGTTTGTTTAAACTAAAACCCTTTGACTTTGATGGGGAGACTGGTCAACCAGTTAGAGGCGCCGGTTTCGCGTGCCATACTCATTCTTCTTTTCATATCCTCAGTAATTATAGAGGTTAGTTCTTGAAGTTGTGCCCTCTGCTTTGTTTCTCTATTTTTTGTAATTTCCATTTTGATTGTTTTTGTTGTGTTGTATCAGGCTGTGTATATGTCTCTGTCGTATTATGCCTGAGTTAGGCTGGCTGAGAGCTTGACAGAGTTTTGGAACTCCATGTCCGCTATTTTACACGGGTTTGTTATGCCGAGTCCCCCAAACCTTGGCGGAAGTTCGAGTATGGCTCTCTCGTTGGCAGTGGGATTTCTTCCACCTGATAGTGCTGGGATCAGGTGCTTTACAATTGCTTCCTCAAGTGGTGAAAGTAAAGGCTCGATGTTAGGTATAGTTCGCATTAAGAAGTTCCACTTGTGTTTGATACCGAAGGTGAAGGCGGTTATATGCCGAGTGCGGTTCCTTCTTTGCGATTTCTGCCAGCTCTATCACTTCCCTTCTCCATTCATCCACTTGCCTTGTTATGTATTCTTCCCTGGCTGCTGTTGTGCCAAGAACTGCCCCAAGGTGTTTTTCACCGCCGGCCTTTATAATCACGTTTGTTTCTCGGAAGGCTTCTCTGGCTTGTCCGAGATATTCCGGTTTTACAATTAAAACCGATTTGCGGCGTTCGGAGAATATCCTTGTGGAGGGCCATGTGTCTCAATGAGATTCCACCACTTCCTTAGGTTCTTAATTTTCCCTGCTCCGGTCAGGTCATCGGCATAGGCAACTTGCTTTATATCTGTTGTTGTGTGGTCAATTATTGTTTGTAGCCTGAGGAGACCGATGGCGTACATCGCCATGGCAACTGGGTCACCTTGTGTTGTGCCCTCGGCTGAAGCTATCATCTCATAAGTATTTGTTCTATTGTCGACTATGTGGAGCTCTGCTGGATTGTTGTAGGTGTTCTTAATGTATTGTGCGAGGCTTGGGCATTTGACCTCTAT
>NC_051393.1:40103977-40118977 GCF_015228065.2 Penaeus monodon
ATACATGGTGGAAATCGAAACGCTACCCGCTTTCGCTCTGCATAAACAGACACACCGGGACGACGTTCCGATGTAAAATGAGCAAAGATATACACGCACAGTCTTTATATATTGTCATATACAAACTTTACCTGGGTCTTATGTGAAGTATAAGCGTAACAGAATGACTATAGGATATCCATTCTGATCTGTAATGCGCACACCCACTGAATTTAAAGACTTGCTTAAGAGTTGTTTATAGAGTGTGGTCGTGTATCCCTTTGTACTCGAACCTTGCAAAGCAAATGCATCTAAGATATTAACCTGTTGACCTGCAAATTTACAAAGGTCAACAATATCCGAATATACGTAAACAAAATCTACACCCCCGTCCTTTCTCGGTGGTCTCGTACCTGCATTATGATTATATAAAAACATTTATAATCGAGAGACACAGTGCGAGGAACATAAAAACGGTAAATTTTGCTCTCGCTAAACCTTAATATGTGCTCCATGCGGGGTGAAAACCGAACCCCCATATCATGGTGACAGCGATTTTCATCGTCCTCTCCCACACCTTGAACAAAGGTTTCTACGCGACAGCGATCTGCCTCCCAGTCATAGACAAGAATCCTACCTTGCGGCATATATTTATTAGCAGCATCCCTATTGAGAACCGGCATAATTCGCCTCGCGATATCTTCATTTATCAAATCTACCATAATTTTTGCCCCTCTCACATGTCCCAACATGCTAAATTTTGGAACATACTTAAACAAGTTAACCAGAATTGGATGAGCGCTGTTATCACACACACTAACAAATTGAATACTAAAATCATCATCGTTTGCTATGATGCTGTAATAATTTTTGGGGTACCAAAAATTAACTAGCGCCACTTTATAATCCATAAGAGGATCCAACATTAGCGGTGATATAGCGTTTTCAAATGCATGGGAAGTGTTATGCGGAAAAACATCTTTCGATGCATTGCTCGTAATATATAATATATATATAATATATATATATTATATATATTATATATATATATTATATATATATATAATATATATATATTGATTATCAGTCTCCATGGTGATAACCGACAGCAGACAGAGTTTTGTCGATAATTTCACTTTTTATATCAATGGTGCAGGGTAGTAATAAGATGGAGAAGTAATGCTTATCCTTATTTATTAATCACAAGATACACACAATAAAACATTCAAGTACATATATCACATGTCAAGGTGAAATATTAATGAGCATTTTCCAGGTGTTTCGATCGCTTCGGCATCCTTTCATCCTTCATAGGCGACCGCTGTCGCCTCCGTCGCTGCTCGCTCGTAATTTCACTCTCCTCTTCTTCTTCTTCATTATCATCTTCACACTGCATACGTCGTTTGTTTTCCTTCTCGGGCCTCGGCAGAAGGAGAGGGCTTGCACACAGTAGCGAGACAAGTATTTTCAATGGCATACACCGTGCTGCAAATCCTTGTAAAAGCGCAATGTATGCATGACTCCAACTACCTCCTTCTACTTCGACAGGAAATACAATTTCACGAATATCCACCTTCTGAAGCTCATTAAACAATGAATTGAGACACTCGTCCCTATTCCTCAGCCGGCAAAACACCGTGAAGCATGAGGGAAGGAGAGAGAGAGAGAGAGAGAGAGATGGGAGGACAGGGGGAGGAGGAGGAGAGAGAGGAAGGCACAGAGAGAAAGAGAGGAAGGCACAGAGGGAAAGAGAGAGAGAGAGGAAATCTTGGGCAGCGTTAAAGGTGAAACAGACCTCTTGCTTGTTTGTAGATATCGCTCGCAGGCGACCCTCTTTTATACAGATTGAACTAGGAAACTCAGAAGGGTTGCGATGTACTCGGAAGTATGGAGGAGAGGATGTGATCGTGTACACGGGACGGCGTCGCGAGGCGGAAGGCCTGCGGATGTCGCGTCCGTTCTCATGTCTAGCAAAGGCGTGGTATGTAGAGGCTAGTGTTATTGTATGAAACATATATATTTGGTGTGAGGTGAAATAGGCCATATGTGAACTAGGTATTACATCGCTCGGTCACGCTACCGCGGCGGTCCCCGCCGCAGAGGTGTCAGAGAAAGTGAAAAGGCGCATCTAGCTAAACATTACAACCTAAGCATAAAATATCCTACTCACAAAAAATAAGTAAACAGTACATATGAAATACAACAATCCATACGGCTAACATTAAGTGCATACAGTAACATCAAGAAGGTACACAATGTAGAAGCTTAATAAATCATACGAAATAGCAATAAAACATTCAATGTATAAAATCAGTATATCATATAAAATAACGTGAACATTCATGCGACTCACGAAACAGAAAATGACAAATAAGCACAACGAGCCATGAATCTTCAGACGAAAACAACCTCACAACACACACACACACACGTGAGCGCACGCATTTAATCTATGTTTACATAAGCACATACATTTAAACGCCTTGGATTAGGAATTATTACATAGTGTTGTATTCTGTATATGACAATTGTCTTTGACATTTACATAATCTAAAATTCACTCTTAAATTATGAAGCGACCTTTAATCAACGCCTTTGTTCACTTATTGCCGGTGACATTAATTCTTTTCACACTAGATATTTTAGATATTTGAATAAACAATCTCTAGAGAAATGCCTTTAGTAGTTACTCGTGAATGTATTAATTTAACAACTCTAGTTCGCCGTCTGTTATATGTTTTTTTAAAGTCCTTGTAAATATCAGCGTCGCATTTCATGTTTGTTCGGTAAGATCGAGTTTAGTGGCGAAGGATGGTGGAGAGGTCCACGGCTGCTCAAACATGAGCACACCGTTATTGATGATGATGTACATAAATATATATACACACGCACGCACGCACGTATATATAATATATATATATATATATATATATATATATATATATAATATATATATATATATATATATATATGTATATATATATATCAATAGTTTTGAAATGTGGTGTTACAGACGAGTACTGCGTATTAGCTGGACAGAGAAGAAGACGAATGATGAAGTGCTGAGAAGGATAAATTGTGGAGACCGGCTGTTGGACGTCTTGAACAAGAGGAAATTAAAGTTTATTGGTCATGTAATGAGAAGTAAAAGTATTGAGAAAAACTTGCTGACAGGGATGGTGATAGGAAACAGAGGAAGAGGCAAACCGAAGACAAGACTGAGCGACAATATCTAAGATATTTGCGGGCTGTCGATGGTATAAGTGGAAAGAAAAGCGTAAGATCGAGTTTAGTGGCGAAGGATGGTGGAGAGGTTCACGGCTGCTCAAACATGAGCATACCGTTATTGATTGATATATATATATATATATATATATATATATATATATATATATATATATATATATATATGTATATATATATATATATATATATATATATATATATATATATATGTATATATATATATATATATTTTTTTTCTTTTTTTTTCTTTCTTTTTTACTTGCTTGCTTGCTCGGGGAAAACCTTATCAATAAGTGCCCCTTTTTTTGCTTGTCGGGGAAGACAACGAGGACGTCGGTTCAATCAGTTTTGGTCGCTCTTTTCGGACTCCTTTTCTGCAAGGTATAATTGATACCATTTATGCGCCATTTCCTTATCAAGAAATACCTCTTCCCATTCCCACTCTTCCTCTTGCTCGAGGTCGAACTCCCCCGACTGTAGGAGTTCGTACGTACCGTCGTGGTACAGGTTTATTACCGCATGTCGCATCGCCCTTATGCCCACTGACACGTTGTCGTCAGACTGTTCATTCACGTAGTAACGAGCCAATCCCCAGATTTGACGGTCTACCTGCATGCGTACTTCATCACAATAGTACAGTATTTTCGCCAGACCCTCAACGCATTCCATCGCCCTCATGTGGGAGCCATCTTTAATGATCAAATTCAGACTCTGCGCCATCTCTAAGGGGCCTTTCATGTGATCTGACAAACCTGTATTAAGGAATGCTCGCACGGGTTGACCTTCAACAAGCACGTCCATATACAGATAATCGATGTAGCCAGTTAAAAGCTTATAGTCACGGAAGGTGAGGGTTTTTTCCTTCACGTTGATGGTACAATTAAACGAGTGCAGAATGTCCAGACCCAGATAGTTTTCATCAGAGTCTTCAACTGCAAAAACGTGTGAGTAAAGTGTGCCTCCGACTTTCAGATCCAGACGCACGAAATCTAAATAACCACTCCTATAAACCTCGTCCATTTTGCCCCAGATCTTCATCTGCTCAACGGAGATCCAAGAAAAGTCAAATCCAGTACCCACTAGAAAGTCTGCTCTTCCGTCTGCGAACTCAAGGTCCACGTGAGGGCTTGGGGTAGCCTTGCAGTAAGTGGAATAAACTACCTCCTGAGACGCCATCGATGGATTACTCACGAGATGACGCTTTTTCGAAGAAGCGCCGGGGGACTTTATGTTTTGTAAAGAGGCTCATCTAGGTTTGCCTTGTGTGAGTCTTAGTCAACTCGTGTGTGTATGTGCATGCGCGCGCGCGCGCGCGCGTGTGTGTGTGTGTGTGTGTGTGTTTGAGTCTACGTGTGTGTGTGTGTGTGTGTGTGTGTGTGTGTGTGTTTTTGTGTCTACGTTTATGTGTGCGTGTGTGTGTGTTTGTGTCTCCGTGTATGTGTGCGTGTGTGTGTGTGTGTGTGTGTGTGTGTGTGTGTGTGTGTGTGTTTGTATATGTGTGTGTGTGTGTGTGTGTGCATGTGCATGTATATGTGTGTATGTGTGTGTTTGTGTATACGGGTATGTGTTTGCGCGCGCGCGCGCGTGTGTGTGTGTGTGTGTTTGTGTCTACGTGTATGTGTGCTGTGTGTGTGTGTGTGTGTGTGTGTGCATGTATATGTGTTTGTACTTATATGTGTGTGTGTTTGTATTGTGTGTGTGTGTGTGTGTGTGTGTGTGTGTGTGTGTGTGTGTGTGTGTGTGTGTGTGTGTGTGTGCATGTATGTGTGTGTGTGCATGTATATGTGTGTATGTGTGTGTGTGTGCATGTATATGTGTTTGTACTTATATGTATGTGTGTGTGTTTGTATATGAGTGTGTGTGTGTGTGTGTGTGATGTATGTGTTGTACTATATGTGTGTGTTTGTGTCTAGGTATGGTGGGTGTGTGTTTGTGTCTACGTGTATGTGTGGTGTGTGTATGTGTGTTGTGTGTTTGTGTTACGGTATGTGTTGCGGCGGGTGTTGGGGGTGTATGTGTGTGTGTGTATGTGTGTGTGTGTGTGTGTGTGGTGATGTTTGTGTGTGTGTGTGTTGTGTATAGGGTATTGTTATGCGGGTGTGTTGTTGGTGTGTGTGTGTGGGTTATGTGTTGTACGTATATGTGTGTGTGTTGTGTCTACGTGTATGTGTGGTGTGTGTGTGTTTGTGTTAGTGTATGTGTGTGTTGTGTGTGTGTGTGTGTGTGTGTGCATGTATATGTGTTTGTACTATATGTTGTGTGTGTGTGTGTGTGTGTGCTGTATTGTGTTGTATTTGTGTGTGTGTTTTGTCGTGTAGTGTGCAGTATGTGTTTGTACATATGTGTGTGTGATTATTTATTATTGTTATTGTGCAGTGTGTTTGTTACTATTACGTGTATGTTAAGTGTTTTGTTGTGTAATCAGTATATGTCCTTATAATAATGTATGATGTAGTATAATACATATATGATTAATAGTATTTTGTATGATTATGTATGTATGATGTTGTGATATGATAGATAATGATATCAAACGATATCGATGATTAGATAACATAAATAGTAGATAGTGATAAGATAATAATCGATTAAATTGATATGATCAGATGAGTATGATATATTACATGATAATGATACCATAACGATAACTGATAAGATAGATAATTATTATATATACTATAATAATAATATATTCAGTAATATGTATTATTAACTATTATCATATTTCAATATTATTTTATATCACCAATCATATATCCTTATATAGCATACACATATCTTAATAATATAATATAATAATAATAACAATATCATAATAATTATTATATCAATTATTTATATATATCATTAATATATAATTTATTGATTATATTTATTATATATTATATTATATTATCATCAACTTATAATTATAATGTATTAACATATATTCTGATTCTTTTAACGATTATACATATATTATTATATTACGATTATATCGTATATTATCTTATAACATATATCATACTATATCATCATAATTATATTATTACTATATTATCATTACATATCTAACGATTACATTATTATATACTATAATATATACAATACATATATATATATAATCATAACATATTATATTAAAATATTAATATATACTATTATATCATTATATTATAATAATATATATATACTATATATTATTACTTATTATTATTATATATTATTATTATTATCATTATATATCATCTTACTATTATTATATTGTTATTCATTATTATCACCATTATCATTATCATCTATACATTACATATGTCATATATCAATATTATTCATTATATCTCTTACATATTTATATTATATTATTATCATTATTATTATCTATATTATATTTATATTACTATTATCTCATTACTATTATTATTAGTTATCTATTATTATTATTATTAGTATTATTATTATTATTATTATTATTATTATTATTATTATTATTATTATTATACTAATCATTATTATTTGTTTTAGTAGTATTACTATCTTTATTCTTCTTATCACTATTATCATTAATGTAATAGTTATCATTATTGTTTGTTATTATTGTCGTTATTATTATTTTTATTATTATTATTAGTAGTAGTAGCAGCAGTAGTAGTAGTAGTAGTAGTAGTATCATTATTATTATTACTATTATTATTATTATTATTATTACTACAATGATTATTACTATTATGATCATTATTATCATTATTACTACTGTTATGACTATCATATTTTATATTTACTATTACTTTTTAGGATTACTAGTTATTGTTATTATTATTATTATTTTATTATTATTATTATTATTATTATTATTATCATTATTAGTAGTAGTATTCATTTTATCAATATTATTCATATTATCATTACATATATTATTATTACGGTTCTCATCGTGGTAAATAGTGGTATCAGCAATATTTACACGCACATAGACACACTGACACACACACATATATACACACACACACACACACACACACACACACACACACACACACACACACACACACATATATATATATATATATATATATATATATATATATATATATATATATGTATGTGTGTGTGTGTGTGTGTGTATCTGCATATTTCGTGCTTTCGTATATCATTCCATTTCTTGAAACTTTTCTTTCTCTCTCTCTCTCTCTCTCTCTCTTTTCTTCCTTTCTTTTCTCTCTCTCTCGCTTTCTCCCGCACATACTTCCTCCTTTCCACCTTTTCTTTTCTACTTTTCTTCCTCTTTTCCATTTCTCAAACTATAAGCTTTTAATGCACCTTATCCACTTGTAACTTAATCGTTCATCTAACCCTGACGTGTGCATCGATATTCATGGCTTGCCGCGTGTTGCATTTTTCTACGTCATCATTCTACGACCAACACGTTTGACGGGTCTCGAACAATTCTTGTTTGCGATATATATATTTAAATGTGTGTGTGTGTGTGTGTGTGTGTGTGTGTGTGTGTGTGTGTGTGTGTGTGTGTGTGTGTGTGTGTGTGTGTGTGTTGTGTGTGTGTGTGTGTGTGTGTGTGTGTGTGTGTGTGTGTGTGTGTGTGTGTCTATGTGCGTGTAAATATTGCTGATACCACTATTTTTTTCTCGTTAGTCAATCTCCATTATGGAATATGGTATATCTCGCCTTCAGCATTTGAACTTTATCAAGGTTAACTTTAATTATTTTTTGGGCAGCTATATTTTTTTCGTTAGAGAAGGCACTCAGTTAAATTACTGCCGATAGCTCTTATATATTTCTGCAAGGTTGACATAATATAAAGCAAATTCATCTGTGTTTTTCTGTCTCTTCTGTTCACATTGTCCAATTCTATAATAAATATACATACCAAATAGATAAAAACTTAGAACGTTATAATTGCATTAACACCTTTAATTAATAGCTATCATCCCCCCCCCCCCTTCTCCTGATGCAGTTTCTCCCTCCAGGTGTAAAGTGTGATATTACTAACACATTCTTAAAGTAAGTATTTTCACGGGTTAATGTTTAGATATATCTGATCATATATCAGTATTCACACTTTCACCTCTCGCCAGCCATAGTGTCGGGTTTATGACAGGTATCGTAGGCAATACCGGTGACTGTAATAAAAGAGAAAGAGAGAGAGAGAAAAAAAAATCTGCTCGTGACGGTAACGATATCTTTTTCTTAGTCAAATTATATATGTTTTCAAAATCCAGTTATATTTCTAACACTTGAAAACACAAATGCAATATCCATCCATTTGTTGTTTCCCTCCAAGAGCACAGTATTTTGTCTTATTCATAATCAGTATGAACACATCCTCAGAAGCTGTTACTATAACCTCATGCAAATTAGCTCTATGTATGATATCATCTACTCTTCACGACATTAGAATAATAAATAAAGTCTTATCCACATTATGTATGCATGAGTTTACCTCTAAAAGCTATAATTATAATTCCATCCAAATCAGGTATAACTCACGCGAGAATCACACTCCACATTCACGCTAAACCATCCACGCTTATTCACATTATTCATTAATATTATTATTCAATTATGATTATTTTATTATCATTATTATTATTATTATTATTATTTTATTTTATAATGACAATTATTATTTTTATTATGATTACTATTATCATTATTCATTATCATTATTATTATTATCAAATATTCATTATTCACTTCGTCAAGGATAACTTCATCCCCAAGAACTCCGACCATAATCTCATCCACTCTAGTCCCGAAGCTCATCCACATTCGACCTGACAGTCCACGGTTAATGCATGGCAGCTAAACGAGGCGCAGCGGTTCACGTCGGTCGCCTGCCAGGAGCGTCACGGTCGAAATTCAGTTTGTTTTGGGAAAGAACTTTGAGCGAACGAGTAAGAGCTTTTCTCTGTTTCGCTGAGTAATCTTTGGAAACGTTATAAGGGTTTGGTGAAGCGTTTATGCATTTGTGAAATATAGATGCATACCATGGGCATGGGCGTGTGTGCGTGTGTGCGTGTGTGTGTGTGTGTGTGTGTGTGTGTGTGTGTGTGTGTGTGTGTGTGTAACTCCGTGCGTGCACTGGAGATGCAATCAAAGTAATATCCACTTTAAACACATGATGCATAGAGATTGCCGGCCTTGGAAGCGAGTTACGAAGTCGCCAAAATATATTCATATTCATAGATTATGCTTCTAACGTTTCAATAGTATAATCTTTTTTTATGCTGCATCAACACACATTGTTTAACTTGCAATAAAACGACAGTCACTGTATCAAGTGAGAGGTAGATAGGTAGGTAATTAGAGAGAGAGAGAGAGAGAGAGAGAGAGAGAGAGAGAGAGAGAGAGAGAGAGAGAGAGAGAGAGAGAGAGAGAGTATGAATGAAAAGTGGAAAAGATAGATAAATGATGATGATGATGATGATGATGATGATGATGATGATGATGATGATGATGATGATGATGATGATGATGATGATGATGATGATAGTAATAATAATAATAACGATAACAATAACACCACTAACAGTAATTATAATGATAATAATAATAATAATAATAATAATAATAATAATAATAATAATAATAATAATAATAATAATAATAATAATAATAATAACAACAAAAAAACAACAATAATAATAATAATACCAGTAATTACGAAAGAAAAGAAAGAAAGAAAAATATAATGATGATGATAATGATAACCATAACGATAATAATAATACTGATGGTTATGACGATAATAATGATCAATAATAATAATAATAAAATGATTATGATGATGATGATGATAATAATAATAATAATAGTAATAATAATAATAATAATAATAATAATAATAATATCATACAAGCAATAATACTACTACTTCTACTACTACTACTACTATTGAAAAGGGTTGCAGGGACCAGACATATGTCATAATATCTCTTTATTTCCGAATTGGCAAGATTTATAGCGAGAAATTTAGTTGTAAAATTGAGTTAGTCTTCTAAACTGTAGCGTTTCATTTTCTTTACTCCTCACGTTCATTGCGCGGAGTCATATTGCATTCATATTTCTGTAAATCATTTCGTGTTGATTGCAATAACAAACTGTAATGCTTTGTCCTTATCATCAATACTAATATTAGTAACAAAGACATTAATAATATTGATAGTATATATGATAATGATAATGATAATAATGAAAATGATGATAGCAACAACAATAACAACAACAACAACAACAACAGCAGTAATAATAATAATAATATATTATTATTATATTAATCATGTCATTGTCTGCATTGTCATTCATTGTCTGTCATTGTCATTGTCATTTCAATTCATGTCATGTCATGTATTTTATATTATTATTGATATTATATCTTATTATGACTAATGATATTATTACCTTTATATGATAATAATGATTATTATTACCTTATTATGATAATAATGATATATTATAATCTATTATTATCAATATATAAATACTTTGTTGAATTGTTGTTTAAATATATTTCGATTGTCGTATATATATTATTATATTATTATATTATCATATTATAATAAATAATATAACGACAACGAAAATAATAATTATAAAACAACAATTCAAAACAAAGGTATTTATAATATTGATAATAATAAAGGTAATAATAATCATTATTATCATAATAAAGATAATAATAATCATTATCATAATAAAGATAATAATCATTATTATCATAATAAAGATAATAATAATGACAATAATAATAATGACAATAATGATTATCCATTATCATTATCATTATCATTATCATTATCATTATCATTATCATTATCATTATCATTATCATTATGATAATGATAATGATAATGATAATGATAATGATAATGATAATGATAATGATAATGATAATGATAATGATAATGATTACAATAATGATAATAAAAATAATAACAATAATGATAATGATTACAATAATAATAATAAAAATAACAATAATAATAACGACGACAACAAAAACAACAACAAAACAACGATAATAAGAAAAATTATAAAACTAATAATGAAAAGCTCCATTGCAGAGGCATAAGGCTTCTCACTGAACATACTATATGGATCGCTGTGTCATGAATATGCAAAATGGGAGCATCATTAGAAACAGGTAGGAGGGTCAATATATCACAATTTCCGTAATTATATGGGACGGAGGGGTTGCAAAATGTTGGAATTCAGCTTTTAAACACTATAGCAAATTAACGTGTTTTTTCCGAATTTCGATATTTTCGAACATCTTCGCATCTTACGACCCACAATGGAAATAATGATGATAATGTTGATAATAATAGTTATGATAATGGTAAAAACAAGAACGATGATGATGATGATGATGAATGCAGCAGATAATTTAAAATCAATATCCTGCTTACTTCTGCGGTAATTAATGACAGGTGTCACTGCAGAAACTTTATATATGTACTTAGTTGAGGAAAACATATTACCAGAGGAAGAGAAAGGAAGTAGGGACCAACTTTTGATAGACGAAACTGTCCTGAGGGATTGCAAGAGAAGACATACCAATCTTGCAATGGCCTAGATAAGTTACAGGAAGGGATATGGCATGGTGCTTCATGGTTGGATAGTGTCTATTTGGAATTGCAGCAAATGTACAAAAAATCCTCATAGCTAGCAGGAAGACATGGAAGACAGAATTAACATCTTCAGAACACTTACGGGATATACAGATCAGAAGAGGAAATTTTCAAGGAGACGGCCTTTTTCCTTTGCTATTCATGTTATGCATGGTACCCCTGACATTAGATTTGAGTGGGATTCAAGCTGGGTATGAATCCGGAGAGATTGAAATCAACGATATTTCTGTTCATGGACGATCTCAAATAGACTCTCTTGTGCAAACTGTTCACATATTTAGCCAGGACGTCGGGATGGAATAAGAACAGAAGAAATGCGGAGTTTTGATATTTGGAAATGGGGAGACGTAACAGAAGTGGATACAATTACAGAAAGACTATCACTTTTCATGATTCATTGCACCCAAAGAGTGATGTTAATAGAATTTATGTGTGAAGAAAGAGTTGCGAGGAAAGTACAAAGAGCGAAGAAAACAGCTTAGGGTCGTATGTAAGGAATTCAAATTAGACGTTATTTTCAGGTGTAAAAATAGGGATGTCATTGAGACAGAAAACAAAAATGACGAATTTAAGAGAGAAGTAAGGAATGGGAACTTAAGGCAGTGGAAGGAATAAAGAATGTATGATTAGTTTATAAGAGAAATCCCAGACCCAATCAACAAAGAGAAAGCTTGGGAATGGTTAGGGAAATCAGACCTGAAGGTGGAAATGTCAACGTTGATATGTGCAACCCAGGAGCAGGCACTTAGAACGAATTATCCCAAGGATAATAATGTCAAGACAGCCAACTCCGCGTTATATAGAATGTTTGGTGAAAAAGGTGAAAGTGTTGATCATATTGTTTGCGAATATAAGAAACTGGCTCAAAGAGAATACAAAAGACGATATGAAAACATTGCCCGGATTGTATATTGGAAAAAAATACAGATTAGAGAAAACAGAAAAGTGGTATAAACATACCACCCAAACTGTAAGTAAATATGAGGAATGTAAGGTTTTGTGCGATGGAAACATCCAGTGTGACCACATAATCGAAGCAGGACGACCAAACATTGTTGAAGCTGAGAGAAAGGGGAAGAAATGTATAATAATAAATATCACTGGTCCAGGGGATAACAGGATACGCGAAAAAGAATAGGAGAAAAGTGAGAAACACCAAGATCTTAAAAGAGAAATTCCTAGGCTCTGGGGAGTTCGGAAAGTTGATGTGTTTTCGGTAAACGTTGGCGCGCTGGGATGTGTGACAAAGATTATCGAAAAGTCGTTGGAGAAATTGGGAAACGCAAAAAAGATCGAGTTACTACGAAAGACAGCATTACTAAGAACAGTAAGGAATGTTAAGAAAAGTACCTGAAACCAACCGTCTACAGAGAAGACCCCAAATAATAATAATAATCATAATAATGATAGTAATAAAAATATAATATCAATAAGGATAATCGAAATGACAATATGGATAATAATGTTACTATTATTCTAATCATTCTCATTATCTTTATTAATACCAATATTATTATCATTGTTGTTATTATCATTAATAATAATAATAATAATAATTATGAATATTATTATTATTAATACCAATATTATTACCATTGTTGTTATTATCATTAATAATAATAATAATAATAATAATAATAATAATAATAATAACAATAACCTTGTGTCTGGTTGCTCAATATTAACACCGAATGAGTACAAAAATCGACACGACAGAGTAGGCAAGTACCTGCACTGGAAGATCTGTAATCACTTTTCTATCGGAATGCAAGATAAATGGTACAAACACCATCCAGAGCCAGTTACTGAAGGCAAAGATGGTACAATCTTGTGGAACTTTCCAATTTACACAGATCGTACTATACAAGCGAATCATCCAGATTTCGTCATCAAGGACAAAATAAACAACACCTGCCTGTTTATAGATATGAGCCTTCCTTCAGACAGAAACGTCCCAACGAAAGTGTTCGAGAAGATATTAAAGACCTGGAAATAGAGGTGAAAAAGATGTGGCATTTAAAAACCAAAACTTTGCCTGTTGTTATTGGAGCACTTGGCCTTATAAAGAAAGGTACTGATAAGTTTCTTGAGCAAATACCAGGAAAACCAAAATTAGAAGAAGTCCCAAAAATAGTCTTAAACAGCACAGTGCATGTTCTCAGAAGAGCCTTATCGATCTGAAGTGTTTTTGTGTTCGTAAATTGACTTGATTGGATGTTGTGATTTGTGGTTGTTCTACATATTTTTGCATGTTTTTGTTGATATTCCATTGCCTCAAACTTCAATCACCCTAGGTCGCTGGTAGTGACTTGGTGTTTGATTTTAATTAGCAGATCTAAGGAAACTTCTGCAGTAAAATATAATAATAATAATAATAATAATATTATATTATTATTATTATTATTATTATTATTATTAATTATCATTACTATTATTATTATTATTATTATTATTATTATACAATGAGTTATAGTTATTATTATCCTTCTTAATGAAAAGATAATAGTGGAAATAATGATAACAATGTTGGGAACGATAATGGTAATAATAACAATATTAATGATAATGAAAATAACAATAACAATAGTGATAAGGATAATAATAATAATCACAATGATAATAATAACGATGATGATAATATTAATGATAATGATAATAATGAAAATAACCATCATACTAAAATTATTACTATAATTATAATTATCATTATCATTGTAGCGGGGCGTAGACCCAGTAGATTTTAATATGTCTGGGTGAGTTCAGGCTCAACCGAGAATAGATACTTTTATTAAGGAAAAGATTCGTCTGCACTGAACAGATGTAAAGTTCCAGGCCTACGGCACGCTGCCACCACCCGATTAGTAGGTTCGGGAACCGTGTGTGTTGTGTATGTGGGTGTGAATGTTGTATGAGAGAAGGGTGGAAGGAAAATACAGGATGTATATGCTGAATGTTGGATGTGTAAGTGTGTAAATGTGGAAAGGGAGATAGCGTAGGCTGAGCGTCTGCGTGGACGTGTTTGGAAGAAAAATGCAAGATCATAAAATTCTTCCTCTTCCTTCGGTTTGAGCATCCACCTGCTGGGAGTGGGAACCCAGGTATAGCAAAGTTAAGGTCTGTTCTAGAATGTCAGCTTAATATACTCTGA
>NC_051393.1:40126477-40132952 GCF_015228065.2 Penaeus monodon
CAGGCCAAGATGATATAAGTCTCGGGCTTCTGGCTTGTTCAAAGCAGTGAAATATTTGCAAGCACTGATTCGTAATAAATGGGGGCCTGTCCGGGATCTACGAACGTTCGCCCATTTGCTTTGTTAGCGTTTTATTGACGGAATCGTTTACTCATTCGTGTGCTTTTCTAATGGCACTTGCTCTAATGGCACTTAAGGCTGAAAATGAGCGTTTGAGGCTTTCTCAATGTTTAGGTGATATCCCGTATTTTAAACTTAATGAGGCTGTTAAATTTGTACCAAAGTTTAATGAAGATGAGCCCGAATGTTTCTTTACGCACTTCGAGCCCATTTGCACAGTTGGCCAAGGGACAAATGGGTTTTGTTAATAGACAGCGCTTTCGTTGGCAGAGCACAAGAGGTGTTCTCCGCTATTGATGTTATCTGTGTTAAGGATTATGAGTATGTCAAAAGAGCTGTACTGAATGTCTATAAGAATGTTCCCGAAGCGTATAGGCAAGAGTTCCGCGGCTGCAATAAGGCCAGCGAGCAATCATATGTAGAGTTTATACGCCAAAAGCAACTTCTGTGTCGTAAGTGGGTTGAAAGCGAGCTCATGGTCCTAGATTACGAAAGTTTGCTCGAGCTAATCATACTTGAGGACGTAAAGAATTCGATGCCCTTGAGAGTACGCTCTCACGTCGAGGAGCGCGGACTACGTCATATGTCTGATGTCGGCCCTGTAGCTGACCACTATGCCCTCACTAATCCTTACTTTCCTCATAGGTCACGTGAGTCTACCGCATCTCATTCAGACCAGGTGAAGGAGCTTTTTACAGGTGGCTCGAGAGTGGAGCGGAGAGTGGTAAGACAGCAAGTTTCCCAGACTCGTGATCGTGGGACTAGCGAGTCTTGTGTGAGGAAAGTCTTTTGTAGGTATTGTAAAAGAACTGATCATGAAATTATCCAGTGCCCAAAATTAGCAACCAGACGTTCTCCTAGCACTCGTGAGCCTGTTACATGTTGACATAACGAACGAGTTTCCCTCTCCAGCATCCTCATCTCATTTTGAAGTTAAACTGAATTCTGACCTCCCAACACCCTCTGAAATGCCTACCCTTGAGTCTATATATCCTTTATTCAGACCCTTCGCATCCACAGGTACTATTGGTTCCGACCGTTCGTCCGAGCATGCCCGACCAGTCGGTATCCTGCGTGATTCTGGTTCTTTGATCTCCCTGGTGCTACGGGATGAAGTACCTTCACCGGAGTGCTATACAGGCGAGACGGTTTTCATAGACGGCGTGAGTGTAACGGGAGCGGATGGTGTACCTTTATGCAGAGTTTACCTGACATCAGAGTTAGTAACAGATTATGTCAAATTAGCGGTGGTTGATAGGATACCTACTCATGGGATTTCCGTTTTGCTGGGGAACGATCTCGCAGGAGACAAGATGCGACCATACCCTGTGGTCTCGCCTCACCCCAAGCGAGGACAATACAGAGGAGTTAGAGAGAGAGCACCCTTCACTCCCTCCTACCTGTGCGGTCACTCGCAGTAAGAGGAAAGGTTGTGCAATTAGTAATGGCGTCCCTGGCACAGAATTGCATGGGGATGTACCAGATTTTGAAACTAAAATTTTCAAAGAAGGATTTTCATTAAGGGATTTCTTTGAAGATTCCGTAGGGCGAGAGTATAAAGAAACTGAAGGCATTTTAAGTACTAGTGAATCCCCCATAACTAGGAGTAAATTGATTGAAGAACAAAGGATAGATGTACAGTTAAAAAAGCTTTTTGATGATCTCGTTGATCAATCAGAGTTGGAAGAGTACCCGAACTGCTTTTACCTGAAGTCCGGTGTGTTAATGCGTCAGTATAGACTCTTGCATACTCCTAGTACTACCCCTGGCACACAATTCATCAAATTGTTTTGCCTCTCTCTCTCCGTGATCACATACTTGCCATTGCTCACGATAATATTGCAGGGCATTTGGGAGTTACTAAGACGTACAAGAAAATATTTGAGCATTTCTACTGGCCTAAGATGAGACGTGACATAAGTAAATATTGTCGTACATGTCATATCTGTCAGGTTAAAGGTAAACCAGGCGCTGGCGTTTCACCGTATCCACTCATTCCAATTCCAGTAACTAACGAACCTTTTAGTAAGATCGTTATAGACTGTGTCGGCCTCTTGCCTAAGGCGAAACGGGGTAACCAATATCTGTTACTATTATAGATTCAGCCACACGGTACCCCGAGGCCATCCCTCTTAAACGCATAACCACAAAGAACGTTGTGAAGGCTCTCGTTAAGTTTTTCACTCAAGTAGGACTGCCATCCGCGGTGCAGTCAGACCAGGGATCCAATTTTACGTCTGGCTTATTTGAGAAAGTGATGAAATCACTGGGCATTCAACAGTTTAAATCGACTGCTTACCATCCACAGAGTCAGGGAGTAGTGGAGAGATTCCACCTTACCCTCAAAACAATTATTAAAGCTTACTTTTTGGACACAGGTTCTGAATGGGATGATGCTATAGACCTACTTTTATTTTCGGTGAGGGATAGTGTGCAGGAAAGCCTTGGATATTCTCCCTTTCAGCTCATTTACGGTCATGAAGTAAGGGGTCCTTTAAAGGTCTTAAAGGATCCCCAGGTGGCCAGTATTAACGTTCTTCTGCAGGAGTATCCGGAACTCTTTTGTGACACGCCCCGCACTTGCCCTCTGCTCGCTCATGATGTCAAGCTGAGTGATCCAACTCCCATTCGCCAAGCTCCGTATCGTCTCAACACGGGGAAGCGGGAGTTCTTGAAAAAGGAGGTCCGCCGATTGCTGGAGCAGGGTATGATTCGACCCAACTTAAGTCCCTGGGCATCCCCTGTGGTGCTGGTGCCAAAGGGCGAGGGGGATTACCGTCTGTGCGTGGACTATAGGAAGGTGAACAGCGTTACTGTAGCAGACTCGTACCCTCTTCCACGTGTAGACGACATCATAGATGACTTGGGTCAGGCACGTTACCTGTCTAAACTGGACCTTCTACAAGGTTACTACCAAGTGCCACCGACGTCTCGTGCTGTTCCTGTGTCATCTTTTGTAACTCCTTCAGGGCTGTGGGAATGGACTGTATTGCCCTTCGGCTTCCGGAATGCTCCTGCCACCTTCCAGAGGCTCATGACCTATATTACTAGTGACCTAGTGGGCGTTAGATGTTACCTGGATGACCTGGTGGTGTGGAGCGAAACCTGGGAGGATCATCTGATTCGCGTTCGATCGTTGTTCCAAGCCCTGTCAGACGCCAGCCTCACCATCAACTTAAAGAAGAGCGAGTTCGGACACGCCCACGTCCCTTTCCTTGGTCATGTCGTGGGTCAAGGTAACGTTGCGCCTATTGGTGCTAAGGTCGAGGCCATTCTGCAGCATCCAGTCCCGGAAAGCAGGAGGGCGTTGATGAGATTCATTGGCATGATCGGCTATTACCGACGCTTTTGTGAAAACTTTGCGCAAGTTTCTGCTCCATTAACTGATTTGCTAAGCACAAAACGTACTTTCAGATGGACAGATGAGTGTCAGAGCGCCTTTGACGGGCGTAGATGCGAGTGACAATGGCGTTGGTGCTGTTATTTTTCGGCCCGATTCGAATGACGTTTTACATCCGGTGTTCTATTACTCTTACAAAGAGTGCGTGCGTGCATGTGCGTATGTGTGTGTGTGTGTGTGTGTGTGTGTGTGTGTGTGTGTGTGTGTGTGTGTGTGTGTGTGTGTGTGTACGTGTGCGTGTGTGTAGGTGTGCATGTGTGTGTGTGTGTCTGTATATATATATATATATATATATATATATATATATATATATATATATATATATATATATATATATATATATATATATATATATATATATATATATATATATATATATATATATATATATATTCTTATATATACACATAACCTAGACACCTCGTTTGCCTATTTAGCCGCTGGGTGGGCAAGCCAGCCCAAGTCAAAGTGCTGGTCCCAAGCCCGGATAAATAGAGAGAATGATTACCTAACACCGGCATTCTCCGTGGAAAGGAACTTGGGACCCTACCACGTACTCGTACACGTATGTTTGTGTGTGTGTGTGTGTGTGTGTGTGTGTGTGTGTGTGTGTGTGTGTGTGTGTGTGTGTGTGTGTGTGTGTGTGTGTGTGTGTGTGTGTGTGTGTGTGTGTGTATGTATGCATGTATGTATGTGTGTGTGTGTATGTTATACATGTAGTATTTATAAAATACGTACATACATATATATATATATATATATATATATATATATATATATATATATTTTATATATATTATATATATATATATATAATATATATATATATATATATATATATATATATAATATTAATACCCGATACTACTATCTATATATATATATAATATGTATATATAATATATATATATATATATATATATATATATATATATATATATATATTATATATATGTAGTTGATGTGTATGGTGTGGTGGTAAGGTAGTGGTGTTGATGATATAGTGTGGTGGTGAGGTGTGTGTGATACGGTGTGAGTGGTGGATGGTGAGTGTGTGTTATTTAGTGTAGTGGTGATAAGTGTTGTGGTGTAATTGTGTGTGTGTGGTGGTGACTGGTGGTGGGTGGTGAAGGTGGTGGTGGTGGTGGGGTGGTGAAGGTGGTGGGTGGTGGTGGTGGTGGTGGTGGGTGGTGAAGGTGGTGGTGGTGGGTGGTGAAGGTGGTGAAGGTGGTGTGGTGGTGGGTGGTGAATGTGGTGGTGGTGGGTGTGAAGGTGGTGGTGGTGGTGGTGTGGGGTGAGGTGAGTGGTGGTGTGATGGTGTGAGTGGTGGTGGGGGTGCGGTGGTGAAGGTGTTGTAACCAGCTCATCCGGCTACCTTAACAGTGGCCTGAGTGAAGGTGGTGCACAAGTGATGTGTGATGCATATATATATGTTTTATATGTGTTTGTACATACATGTGTGTGTGTGTGTCTCGCGATACAGTGTGAGTGATGAATTCGAGTGTGAGTGTTAGTGTGTTGTGCATGTATGTGTATTGTGTGTTTTGTGTTGTGTGTGTGTTATGCATATATTATATGTTTTTACATACATTGTTTTATGCGTTGTTGTTGTGTGTGTGTGTGTTATGTGCGTTGCTGCGTGTGTGTTTATGTACAGCAGTCAACACGCAACACAAAAGTATATGTAATATATGTTATATATATGTGTGTTTATATGTTTATGATTATTTGTTATGTAACTGTATATTGTTGTGATATATGTGTGTGTATATGGTTTCTTGTATGTTATTATGTTTATATATAGTGGTATCCCCTGTATAATATAGTATTTATATGATATATTTATATATATGTTGTATGTATGATATTATAGATATTTATAATATGTATTTGTTTATATTATGTTATGTTGTGTTGTGTGTGTGTGTGTGTGTGTGTGTGTGGTTGTGGTGTGTGTGGTGTGTGTGTGTGTGTGTGTGTGTTTGTGTGTGTGTTTGTGTGTTTGTGTGTGTGTGTGTGTGTTTTGGTGTGGTGTGTGTGTGTGTGTGTGTGTTGTGTGTGTGTGTGTGTGTGTGTAGTGTGTGTGTGTGTGTGTGCGTGTGTGTGTGTGTGTGTGTGTGTGTGTGTGTGGTGTGTGTTCGAGTGATATGTGTGTATTATAATATATAATCTTATTCAGTAGCCCTCGACATATACGGTAAGTTTTCTCATGAAGCCTTACGTGTGATGACTACAAATTCTTTGCACCAGGAAAAGATTTCGTCATATTAGTTGTTTTAGTCAGTCTGCAAATATATGAAGTGCATCCTGTGCTACATATTCCTCTTTCAAAGATTTCAATTTTGGCAGACCGTATATACATATCCCGTGGTATAACACAATGGCTGATTTTACAGCTCAAGAGGAAGAGATGCAAGGAAATCAGGAAAATGTTGGTGAATTCAGTGTGCTTTTGCTATGTATGTATGGCAGATGGCTGGAACTCTATAAATTTGAGGTTTTGAATAATAGGAAACTACAGTTTTAAAAACAAGATTATTAATTAATAAAAAGTGAAAACTATGTACTCTTGCATTGGTTGTTTGTGTGGAATACTGATAAATACTCAAATCAACAATGACCCAGATATAAGAGCCAATATCAATCCTTTACATGTAGCATTCAGTGACATGCACCTTTTAATAACAGCAAGTATGTTATTCTGATTTCCTGAGAATTTAATTTTTTGTGGGACTGAAAGAAAAAACACTAACAAGAGTGATTGGGTGTGTTTAAGTGATCAATGAAATTTCCATTAAACGAATAGCATCGTGTAAAAGACTACGGACTTCGAGCTGAAGGAGTGGATGGAAACAGTTGTTAGTTATATGGAATTTCTATTCACTGTGAAAGATGCCAATCTTAGTGACTGGTGCAGTGTGCCCCGAGGTGATATGTGATCAATGAATAAACAGG
>NC_051393.1:40133052-40141514 GCF_015228065.2 Penaeus monodon
TTTGGGGTGTTGGGGGGGGGTGAAGGTGGTGGTGTGGTGGGTGGTGAAGGTGGTGGTGGTGAGGTGGTCGGTGGTGGTGGGGTGGTGAAGGTGGTGGTGGTGGTGGTGGTGAAGGTGGGTAGTTGGTTAGTGGGGGTGGTGTATGAGGTGGTGAGTGGGTTGTGTGGTGGTGATTGTTGTTTGTACATACATGTGTGTGTGCTGTGTCTGTGCGAGTGTGAGTGTGAATTCGAGTGTGAGTGTTAGTGTGTGTGTGTGCATGTATGTGTATGTGTGTGTCTGTGCTTGTGTGTGTGTGTATGCATATATATATGTGTGTTTGTACATACATGTGTGTATGCGTGTGTGTGTGTGTGTGTGTGTGTGTGCGTGCGTGCGTGCGTGTGTGTTTATGTACACGCACGCACACACGCACACACACACACACCACCAAACACACACACACACACACACACAAAGGAATATATATATATATATATATATATATATATATATATATATATATATATATGTATATGTACACATACACGTATATACATTGCATATGTATATATAGGTGTGTATATATGGATATATACATTATATGTATATATATGTATATATAGAGAGAGAGAGATAATCACACACTATATATATATATATATATAGATATTTATATATATATATATATATATATATATTATAATATATATAATAGTATATATATTACATATATATGTATATATGTATATGTACATATAATGTGTTTGTGTATGTTGTGTGATGTGTGTGTGTGTGTGATGTGTGTGTGTGTGGTGTGTGTGTGGTGTGTGTGTGTGTGGCATAAGTGTGTGTGTGTGGGGTGTGGTGTGTGTGTGTGTGGTGTGTGTGTGGTGTGTGTGGTGTGTTGTGTGTGTGTGGGTGTGTGTGTGTGTGTTGTGTGTTGTGTGTGTGTGTGTGTGTTGTGTGTGTGGTGTGTGTGTGTGTGTGGTGTGTGTGTGTGTGTGTGGTGTGTGTTCGAGTGATATGTGTGTATTATATTATATGATCTTATTCAGTAGCCCTCGACATATACGGTAAGTTTTCTCGGAAGCCTTACGTGTGATGATTACAAATTCTTTGCACCAGGAAAAGATTTCGTCATATTAGTTGTTTTAGTCAGTCTGCAAATATATGAAGTGCATCCTGTGCTACATATTCCTCTTTCAAAGATTTCAATTTTGGCAGACCGTATATACATATCCCGTGGTATAACACAATGGCTGATTTTACAGCTCAAGAGGAAGAGATTGCAAGGAGAAATCAGAAAATGTTGGTGAATTCAGTGTGCTTTTGCTATGTATGTATGGCAGATGGCTGGAACTCTATAAATTTGAGGTTTTGAATAATAGGAAACTACAGTTTTAAAAACAAGATTATTAATTAATAAAAAGTGAAAACTATGCACTCTTGCATTGGTTGTTTGTGTGGAATACTGATAAATACTCAAATCAACAATGACCCAGATATAAGAGCCAATATCAATCCTTTACATGTAGCATTCAGTGACATGCACCTTTTAATAACAGCAAGTATGTTATTCTGATTTCCTGAGAATTTAATTTTTTGTGGGACTGAAAGAAAAAAAAGAGTTGTGTTTAAGTGATCAATGAAATTTCCATTAAACGAATAGCATCGTGTAAAAGACTACGGACTTCGAGCTGAAGGAGTGGATGGAAACAGTTGTTAGTTATATGGAATTTCTATTCACTGTGAAAGATGCCAATCTTAGTGACTGGTGCAGTGTGCCCCGAGGTGATATGTGATCAATGAATAAACAGGATATCGGATATCTAGCGAGATAAAAGGATGTTAAATGTATGATGCTTTACATCTTGAAGATTGTTTGAAATACTAAAATAAAGAAGCAAATTCCCAGGATAGGAAATACAAGAAAATCGTACATTTGTTTATTAAATTAAATTATGGTAAATAAACATTAATAATTACTAGTTCCTGCACTTTCTTCGATGGTGTATGCAGGTGCAGGTGCAGGTGCAGGTGCAGGTGCAGGTGCAGGTGGAGGTGCAAGGGCAGGGGCAGGTGGAGGTGCAGGGGCAGGGGCAGGGGCAGGGGCAGGGGCAGGGGGCAGGGGCAGGGGCAGGGGCAGGGGTAGGGGCATTTGCAGGGGCAGATCCCATGGCCATAGATGTTCTTCAGCCTGAAGTAATAAGAAAAACGGCGCAGTTAGTAAAGATTCTTAAGAGATGCTGCACTGCATCATATTTACTCACCAAAATAAGTAAACAAAAGGAAGAAATATATAATGAATAATAAAAAGGAGAATGGTACAGCTGTTGCAACAGACTTTTTCTTTTTATGAAAATAAGTAAAATGAAACGTAGGAACTATGAATTCACGAAAATAAAAACAAGAATGGCCGATAACGAAGACGTTTGATAATATAACTAATAGAAAATCCAACTTGCCTCCTCGTATTCTACATCCCACCCTGTTGGGGATTGGGCTGCGGTTGGGGTGGCTTGGGGTTCTGCTGCCCCTGTTGCTGCTGCCTCTGTTGCTGCTGCTGCTCCTGTTGCTGCTGCTGCTGCTGCCCCTGTTGCTGCTGCTGTTGCTGCTGCCCTCCATTCTACATCCCACCCTGTTGGGGATTGGGCTGCGGTTGGTGTGCTGTGTGTGCCTGCTTGCTGCTCCTTGCGCTGCTCGCGCTCTTTCCTTGCTGTTGGCGATGCCGGGATCCGTGCAAGAAAAGGTAAAAAATTTGGGGGGGGTGAATTTGGTTTTTTTTTATGGTTTTTAATTTGGTTTCCCCTTTTTGGGGGGTGGTAATGGGTGGGTGAGGTTTGGTGGGTGGGGTGGGGGTGGGGTGGGGGGCGGTGGGGGGCAGGGGGGTGGGGGGGTTGTGGGGGGGGAAGGGGGGCGGGGTGGGGCGGGGGGGGAAGGGGGGGGGGTTGAAGGGGGTTGGTGGGGGGTTTTCCCCTGGGTTAAAAAAGGGGGGTTGGGGAAAGGGTTTGGGGGGTGAAGGTTTTTTTGGTGGGTTTTGGGGGTGGGTGGTCGGGGGGTTGAAAAGGGTTTTTTTTTTTAAAATGGGTTAAAAGGGGGGGGTTGGGGGGTTTTGGGGGTTTAAAAAGGGTGGGGTGGAAAAGGGTTTGGGGTAATTTTAAAAATTTGGGGGCCCCCCCGGGTTTTAAATTTTGGGGTGGGCGGGGTTGGGGTGGTTTTGGGGGTTTTTCGGGGGGGTTTTTGGGGGGTTTTTGGGTGGGGGTATTTTTGGGGGTGGGGGGTGCTGGGGGTTGGGGTGCTGGGGGGTTGGGGGTGGGGGGTTTCGGGGGTTTGAAGGGGGTTGGGGGTTGGCTGGGTTGGGGGGTTTTTTTTTTTTTGGCGGGGGGTGGGGGGCGGTTTGTTTAAATGTTTGGGTTGGCGGTGGGGGAAAAGTGGGGGGAAAAAGGGGGTTGGGGTTGAAGGGTTGGGGGGGGCGGGGTTTAAGGGTTGTGGTGGTTTGGGGGGTTTGGGTGGGGGGTAAAGGGGGTTTCTTTTTTTGGGTTTGGGGGCCTTGGGGGGTTAAAGGGGGGAAAAATATTTTTTGGTTGTCGTTTTCCCCAAATTTTAAAAAATTAGGGGGGGAAGGTTTTTTTGTGAAGTGGTGGGTGGTGGGGGTGGGTGGTGTGTGGGGGTGGGGGGTGGGGTGGGGTGTGGGGGGGGGGTTTGGGTTTGTGGTGTGGGCGGTTGGGGGGTTGGGGGGTTGGGGGTTTTGGTGGGGGGTAAAAGGGTGGTGGGGTGGGTGGGTGGCGGTGGGGGGGTAAAGGGTGGGGGGGGTTTAAAGGGTGGGGGTGGGGGGGGTTTGGGGGGTGGTGGTAAAGGGGGGGTGGTGGGGTGGGTTTTTAAAGGGTGGGGGGGTGAAGGTGGTGGGTGGTGAAGGTGGTGGGTGGGGGTGGGTGGTGAAGGTGGTTGGTGGGGTGGTGGGGTAGGTGGTGGGGTGGTGGGGGGGGGGGGGGTTGGGTTTGGGGTGGGGGTTGGTGAAGGTGGGGGGTGGTGGGGGTGGTGAAGGTGGTGGGGGGCGGGGGGTGGTAAAGGGGGTTGGGGGGTGGGGGGGGGTGGTGGGTGGGGGGTGAAGGGGGTGGGGGGTTTTTTTGGTGGGGTGGTGGGGTGGTGGGGTGGGGGGGGTGGTTGGGTGGGGGTTTGGGTGGGGGGGGTGGTGGCGGTGGGGGGGTGAGGGGGTGGTGGGGGGTGGGGTGGTGGGGGTGGGGTGGTGAAGGTGGTGGGGGGGTGGTGGGTGGGGGGTTGAAGGGGGGGTGGTAAAGGGGTGGTGGGGTTGGGTAAAGGTGGGGGGTGGTGGGTGGTGGGGGGTGAAGGTGGTGGGTGGTGGGGGTGGGTGGTGAAGGTGGTGGGTGGGGGTGGGGGTTTGGTGGCGGTGGGGTGAAGGTGGTGGGGTTGGGTTGAAGGGGGTGGGGGGTGGCGGTGGGTGGTGAGGGGGGGTGGGAATGGGGTGGTGATGGGGGGGTTGGGGGGGTGGGGGGGGGTGGGGGGTGGAGGTGGTGGTTGGGGTTTTGGGGGGGAAATTTGGGGGTGGTGGGGGTTTGGGGTTTGGTTGGTTTTGGGGGTGGTGGTGGGTGGTGGGGGTGGGGTGGGTTTAAAGGGGGGTGGGGGGGTTGGTGGGGGGTTTTTTTGCGGTGGGTGGGGGAAGGGGGTGGGGGGGTTGGCGGGGGGTTTTGGGGTGGTGGGGGGGTGGTGGGTGTTGGGGGTTGGGTTGGGGTGGGGTGGGGGGTGGTGAAGGTGGTGGGTGGGGTGGGTGGGGGTGGGTTTGGGGGCGGGGGGTGGGGGGGGAAGGTGGGGGGGGGGAAGGGTGGGGTTTGGGGGGGTGGTGGGGGGGGGGGGGGGGGGGGGGGGGTTTTTGGGGGGGGGGGGGGAAGGGGGGTGGGGGTGGGGTGGGTGGTGGGGGTTTGGGGGGGGGGGTGGGGGGGTTGGGGCGGGGGTGAAGGGGGTTGGGTGGTGGGGGGGTTTGGTGAAGGTGGTGGGGGGTGGTGGTGGGTGGTGGGTGGGTGGGGGGTGGGTGGGTTTGGTGGGGTGGGGGGGTGGGGTGGTGGGTGGTGGGGGTGGGTTTTTGGGTGGGGGGGGGGTGGGGGGTGGTGGGGGGGGGAAGGGTGGTGGGGTGGGGGGGGTGGTGGTGGGGGGGGGGGTAAAGGGTTGGTGGGGTGGTGGTGGGGGGTGGGGTGGTGGGGGGGGTGGGTGGTGGGTGGTGGGTGGTGGGGTGGGTGGTGGGGGGGGGTTTGGTAATGGGTGGTGGGGGTGGGGTGGTGGGGTGGTGGGGGTGGGGGCGGGGTGGGTGGTGGTGGTGGGGGGATGGTGGGGGTGGGGTGGGGGGGGGAAGGTGGTGGGGGGGGTGGTGGGGGGTGGTGGGGTGGGTGGTGAAGGGGGTGGGTGGGGGGTGGTGGGGGTGGGGTGGGGGGGGGGGGGGGTGGGTGGTGGGGGGGTGGGGGTGGTGGTGGGGTGGTGGGTTTGGTGGGGGGGTGGTGTAGGTGGTGGGGGGGGTGGTGGGGGTGGGGGTGGTGGGGGGTGGTGGCGGGGGGTGGTAAAGGTTTTGGTGGGGGTTTGGGTGGTGGTGGGGGGGAGGGTGTGGGTGGGGGGTGGGGTTGGTGGGGTGGGGGGGGTTGGGGGGTGGTGGGTTTGGTGGGTGGTGGGGTGGTGGGGTGTTGGGGGGTTTGGTGGTGGTGGTGGGGGGGTGGGGGGGAAGGGGGTGGTGGGTGGGGGGGGGGCGGTGGGTAGGGGGGTTTGGGGGTAAAGGGTGGTGGTGAAGGTGGGGGGTTGGGTGGGGTGGGTGGTGGGGTGGGGTTGGGGGTTTGGTGGGGGGGGTTTTGGGGGGGTGGGTGGGGGGAAGGGGGGTGGGTGGGGGGGAAGTGGTGGTGGGGTGGTGGTGGGTGGTGGTGGGGAGGGGGGTGGGGGTGGGGGGTGGGGTTTTGGTGGGTTGTGGGGTGGGGGTGGTGGGGGTGGTGGGGGGGGTGGGGGGTTGTGGTGGGGGTGGGGGTGGTGGTGGGTTGGTGGGTTTGGGGGGTGGGCGGTGGGTGGGGCGGTGGGTGGTTTAAAGGGTGGGGGTTGGGTGGGGGTTTGGTGGGGGGTGGTGGTGGGGGGGTGGTGGGTGGTGGGGGGGGGAAGGTGGTGGGTGTGGTTGGGGGGTGGTGGTGGTGGGTGGTTTGGGGGGTTGGGTGGGGGTTGGGGGTAAAGGGGGTTTTAAAATTTGGGGGTTGGTGGGTGGTAAAGGGGTGGTGGTGGTGGGGGGTTGGGGTGGTGGTGGGGGGTGGTAAAGGGGGTGGTGGCGGGGGGTGGTGGGTGGGGGTGGTTGGTGGGGGTGAATGGTGGGTGGGGGGGTGAAGGTGGGGGTGGGGGGTGGGGGGGTGGGGGGGTGGGGGGTGGGGGGTTGGGGGGTGGGGGTTTGGGTGGTGGTGTGGGGGTTTGGGGGTGGGGGGTCCCGGTGGGGGGGTGTGGTGGGGGCGGTGGGTGGTGGGGGTGGTGTTGGTGGGGGGGTGGTTTTGGGTGGGTGGGTGGTGGTGGGTGGGGGGTGGGGGGGTTGGGGGTTTGGGGGGGTGGGGGGTTTGGGTGTGGGTGGTGGGGGGGTGGGGGGTTTGGTGGGTGGGGGGGGTGGTGGTAAAGGTGGTGGGCGGTGGTGGGGGGTTAGAATAAGATTTGGGAAGGAGGGAGAGAGGGGGGAAAAAAAAGAAAGGGGGGAGAGGAGGGAGGAGTGAAAGTAGTGAAGAGAGAAGGAGGGAGGGCAAAAAAAGAGAGGGGGGGGGGGGGGGGGGCCAAAAAAAAAGGGAAAGGGGAAGGGAGGGGGGGAAGGGGGGAGGGAGAGGGAAAAATTGTGTGGGGGGAGGGGGTGGTTAGTGAGGGGCAGGGGAGAGGGGAGAGGGGGGAAAAGAGGGAAAGGGAGAGAAAGGAAAAAAAAAGAGAATAAGATGGATAGGTAGGCGGGGGAGGAATAGAGACAGGAGGGGGGAAAACGGACCGGAAGGTGGGAAAAGTAAAGAAAAATGGGAAAAGGAGGGAGGAAAAAGGGTGGAAAAGAGATAAAGAGATGGGAAAGGGAGGGGGAAAAGGGGGGAGAGGGAGAGGGAGGGGAAAAGGGAAAAGGGAAAAAGGGAGTGGGGGGGGAGAGAGGAGAGCGGGGGGTAATGAGCGCAGAAAAGGGGGGGGGGGAAAAGGGGAAGGGAGAACAGGGAGGGAGAGGGGAAAAAAGGCCCCAGTAGTAATAAAGTAGTGTAATAGTAGTATTTAGAAACGCACGCACCAAAAAAAGCTTTGAGAACAACATATAAAAACCTGACTGACACCAAAAAAACACTGGGCATTAAGCCAAAAGGGGAGGGGAAAAGGGGAAAAGGGAGGGGAAAAGGGGAGAGAAAGAGGGGGTTTAAAGAGAGGGGGGAAGTTTAGAAGAAGTGGGGAGATAAAATTTAAAATTTGTTTTTTACCAAAAACATTTACAAACGGGAAACAGTTGAAATAAAATCCCAAATAAGTTATTTCCATTATTATTTAAATGGGCAATTTTGAAAAAAAAAAAAACCCAGCCCACCGTAAGCCCATTTTAAAAATTTCCCATAAAGGATTAATCACTATTATTCCTAATCATCTCTAGCTAACAAAATGAGGAAAAAGAAAGATATAAAAAACACTTCATATAAAAACATAAACCATGGGGGAAACCCATTCTACACAATTTCTTTTTTTTTTCTTTTTTTTTTATTGGCTGATTATATTGCGCTAACAAATGCTGTTTTAGTGAGTCCTTAAAGACAGTAAGCGACACAAAGGAGGAGGGAGAGGAGGGGAAGAAGAGGGAGGGAGGAAAGAGAAAGAAAGAGAGAGAGAGAGAGAGAGAGAGAGAGAGAGAGAGAGGAGAGAGAGAGGAGAAGAAGAGAGAGGAAGAGAGTAGAGAGGGAGAGAAGAGGAGAGTATGAGGAAAGAGAGGTAAGGGAGAGAGACGAGGAAGAGAGAGGAGAGGAGAGAAGGAGAGGACAAGAGAGAGAAGAGAGGGAGAAAGATGGAGAGGAAGTAAGGAGGGTAGAGAGGAGTAGAGAGGGAGGGAGGGAGAGAGGGAGGAAGAGAGAGAAAGAGATAGAGAAGGGAGGAGGGGAGAAGAAGGGAGAGAATAAGGAGATAGAGAGGTGAAAAAGTAAAGGAGTGAGGGAGGGAAGGGAGAGAGAAGGGAGTAGAATAAGTGATGAGTAGGCAGAAGAGTGATGGATTGTAATAGTAATAGTAGTTGTAATAGTAGACACACACGACACACATGACTCGTTGAGACAAAACCCATTCGAGAGGCAAGAGACAGAAGGAGAGGAGAGAGAGAGAAGAGAGTAGAAAAGGGAGGGGGGAGAGAGGAGTAAGAGATAGGGAGAAAAGGAGATGTTAGAGAGCGAAGGAGAGGAGAGAGGAGAGCAAGGAGAGCGAGAGGTGAGGGAGGAAAAAAGAGGAAAGAGAAAAAAAAA
>NC_051393.1:40141614-40146614 GCF_015228065.2 Penaeus monodon
AAAAAAAAAAAAAAAGGGGGGGAAGGAAAGGGAGGGAAGGGGGAAAAAAAAACCCCCCCCCCCCGGGGGAGAGGGAGAGAGAGGGGAGGGAGGGGAGGGGAGGTGATGGGAGGAGGGAGGGAAAGAGGAGGGAGGGAGAGAGAGAGAGGGAGGGAGGGGGAGGGAGAGAGAGAGAGAGCGAGAGAGAGAGAGGGAGGGAGGGAGGGAGGGAGGAGAGCGAGAGCGAGAGGAGAGAGAGGAGGAGGGGAGGGGGGAGGGAGAGAGAGAGAGGGGGGAGGAGAGGGAGAGAGAGGAGGAGAGGGAGGGAGACGAGAGAGGAGAGAGAGAGAGAGAGGGGAGGAGGGAGGGAGAGAGATAGAGAGAGAAAAGAGAGAGAGAGGAAGAGAGAGCCCGAGAGAGAGGGGGGAGGGAGGGAGGGAGGGGGAGAGGGGAGAGAGAGAGGGAGGGGAGGGGGGGGAGAGAGAGAGGAAAAGGGAAGGAGAGGGGAAAGGGGAAAAGGGGAAAAGGGGAGGGGCGGGGAGGAGGGAGCGGGGAGAAAAAGGAAAAAAGGAGGGGGAGAGAAAAGAGAGGGGGAGGGGGGGGAGGGAGGGGGAGGGGGGAAGGGGGGGTTTTAGAGAGGGGAGGGAGGGGGGCCCGGGAGAAGAGAAAAAGGAAAAGAAGGGGGGGGAGAAAAGGGAAAAAGAGGCAGAGAGAAAAGGGGAGAAAGGAAGAAAAGAGAGAGAGAGGGGGGAGAGGGAGGGAGGGATTAAGGGAGGTTTTCCGGGGGGGCAAGAACCGGGAAACCTTTCCGTTAAGGGGGGGGTTGGGGAAAATTTTTTCCCCGGGGACCCCCCCGAGAAGGGGGCCCCCCCCCCCGGGCCCCCCCCCTTTTAAAACCTTTTAAAAATAAAACCTAATACTCTACAAATACACTACTGCTTAGTCAATATCCAGGTGAAAGTAATCAATTACTAATCGATTACTGAGTATCGCCCATCCCTAGTGCGTGTGTTTGTGTTTGTTTGTGTGTGTGCACATTATATATATAAACACAGTTTTGTGTGTGTTTTGTGTGTGTTGCGTGTGGTGTGGGGAGCGTGTGTTTTATGTGCCGTGCGTCCCGGTTCCTTTGCGTGCTTGCGTTGCGCGGTGCGTGTGTGTGGGTGTTGTTTTTTTGTGTGTGTGTGTGCTTTTGGGGGGGGGGTTGTGTGTGGGGTGGGGTTGTGTGTGTTTTAACCACGCCCTCCCCCCCCCATATTTTATAATATAATAATAATATATATAATAAAATTTTATAAAATATATATATAAAAAATATCAAATACATCCCCAACCCACAATAAACAATATATTTTTTGAATAAAATTTAAAACCTTTTTAAAAACCCATAAAACCTTTTTTGTGTTTTGAAGAATCGTTTTAACAAAAAAACCCCCCCAGGCCCCTTTTTTTTTTGTAGGGGGTCCTTTTAAAAAAAATTTTTGGTTTTGTTTTTCCCTTCTTTTAAAGGGGGGTTTTTAAATACTTGGGGGTTTATTTCTTCCCTTTCCCAAAAACTTTAAAATCCAAATAATTTTTTTCCTTAAACCCCCAAACAAAACCAAACCCCCTACCCCCTTTAAACCGGGGTTAGGGGCCCCCTTTTAAACCCCCCCCCGGCCCACTCCCCCCCTCCCCCCCTTCCCTGAGGGGCCCCTTTTTTTCCCCTCCCCCCCCTGTTTCCCCTTTCAGTCATTTCCCCTTTGGAAAAAACCCGGTTCTCATCCCTTCTTCGTAAGCGAGGGTCTTCCCAAAATTTGGGCAAGAAAATTTGGTTTTGGGGCTTTTTCGTCATTTTTCCCCCCAAAATCCCCTTAAATGCCTACAATAGTTTTTAGTTTTTTCTAACATTTTTTTGCGGCCCCTTTTTTTAAAACCTTAACCGAAGGAGTATTTAATTGAGTTTCTTTTTAAATGTTGTTTGTGAATATGCCCATTATATTTAGTTTATATATGAAAGGGCTATTTTTTTTATCCCGGGGACTGGCCTTTTGGGGTTTGGGGCCGAAACCCCGGGGGTGGGGGGGGTTAGCTATGGGTTTGGGGAGTGGGGGGGGGTTTTTAAGGGGGCGGGGCGGGGGGGCCCGGAGACGGGAAAGGGGGTTCAGCAGCTGCAGACATAACATTCCTTTTTTGGGGCCCCGTCGTTCGCCAGGGGTGGAAAGGGTGACATTAAAACCCGTCTAACACCCTTTCGTGACGCCATCGCTAAACCCCAATACGATTTCCCCGATTTTTCCCGAAAGGGGGCTGCGGGGGCAGGGGAAATTTTTTCCCCGGTAAAAAAACCTGCGCCCGCCCTTGGGAAAACGTCACTGGCCCCGGAGGAGGTAAAGGGTTAAACCCGTTTCCCCGTTTCTTTTTATTTTAAACGTGATTAATTCCCCCTTTTTCGGGGGGCAACGTTTTTTTTCACGATGCATTTAACCAAAAAAAGGGGGATAGTTTTTCGGCATACGAGTTTGTTGTTTTTAAAAGTTTTCATTTATCCTCCTTTTCGTTTTAAATTTTTTTTAAAAGGGGGGGAAGGGAGGAGGAAAGCGTTTTAATAATTCGGCCCAAGAAAAATTATCCATCGGGGAAAGGGAAAAAAGGATAAAAAAAGGGATAAGAAACCCCCCCCGTTTTTTGGGCATTTAACCAAGGAGAGTGACGCGGCCTTTCCTCAAAAAAGAAAGGGGAACGGGAAAAAGAAAAGCAATAAAAGAAAAAAAAAGGGCGTCACGATGGGCCCGGAAAAAGAAAAAAAAAAAATTTTGGAAAAGAAAAATACCAAAAAAGAGAATTAAACAAGAAGGCTGCACATGCCGTTAAAAAAACGAAACGGTCGGGTTAAAGGGGCAAAGGTTTTAAACCATGTTTTGGGCTGCTTAAAATCTGATCGAAACTGAAGGACATTTTCGGGGGGCCCCCGAAACCCTTTTTCGGACTCCAGGGGATACCTTTAAATAAAAACTTAACCTAAAAAAACCAATAAAGGGACTTGACTTTTTTCCTAGGTGGGGGGCCCCGGGGTTTTACGTGCTTTTGCTAGGGGGGAAAAAACGATTCCGCGGGCCCCAAAAATTTGTATCCTTTATAGCACCTTTCCCCATAGAGGGTTTTCCCTTATGCAAGGGAAAATTTTTTTCCCCTTTTAAAAAGGGGGGACCAATTTAAAGCCCCCCTTTGCAGATTTTCCCGGGTTTTTGGGGGTCGTTTATAGAGGCAAGGGGCCCCGTCGCCAAAAAAAAAATGCTACAAATAGTTTAATACCCAAATTTCTTCCCCATTAGATACTTAGGGGTTAGATTTTTTGGAGGTATTTCGTTTTTTTATAATCAGGGATCTTAGTACCCGATGATCACCTGATAATAAGATAGTTTAAGGAGATAAAAAAGGATAAGAAATAAAAAATCTGGGGATAAAATTAAATTGAAAAATGATTTTTTAAAATTTGAAATAGTTTAAGGGTGGTATATGAAAAAAATAAAAAAACCGGGTTTTCCCTTTCCCCCTAAAAAAATTTATATGCCCAGATCAAAAAGACAGTTAAACCCCTTTTAATGTTTAAAAACATCTATATTTTAAATCATTTTTGATCTTGTAAAACAGTTATGTCTGGAGAATCTAATGAGGGTCTGGTGATTTAAAAACTCTTCCCCTCTTTTGGGGAAATTTCCAATCATTTTTTCCCCCCTTGGACCCTTTTAAAAAAATCAATGTCACCGGGGAAAAAAAGTGGTCATTTTTTAGTTTTTTTGGGTGTGTGTGAAATGTCTCTGCATATAGATGGCTTGCCCCCCCCCTTTTCCAAAAAAGGAGGGCAATTAGTAGGGGCCCTTTTAACCTTTCCTTATTTCACCTTTTTTGAAATTTTTGGGAAAAATTTTTTTATACCTAATGCTAAAGAAAAAACAGGGTTTTTTATTTTCCCTGTAGAAAAAATTTTGATTTTTTAAATGTTTTTCACCTTTAGTAAGCAGCAAAAATAAGATGCCGTATTTTTTTTTTTTTGGGAAAAACAAAGGGAAAAGGGTAAACAGGCGAGGCAGGGGAGACTCGCGATTAGCTCATTTGGGGGAATAAATACAAGTGTAGCCAAACTAGGTAAAAACATTTAATTAAAAAAATAAAAATTTTCCCCCCGGGGGGCCTTTAAAATGTACGTACATACCACTTCATTTGACTTTGGGGGTTTTTTTTAAAATACGAGGCCTTACCCTCATGCTTTGATTTTTTATGCCTTAAACAATTCCCGCAAAAGACCAGGGACCCCAAAAAAGCATAAAACCCATTTAACTATAAAGAGGTGGGAGCACGGCTAGAGCCCTTTCCCTTTCCCCCCCCCCTGAGGTCACCCCTTAAGATTGGGGGGAGAAAACTTTTTAAAAAAAAAACAGGGGGAGAGATCACACTGACAGCCCCTCGGGGCCCCCCAGCTTTCCCAAACCCCTTGAGTGGGGGCTCTGCATATGTGAACGAGTGTGGGGCCTGTAAAAAAAAAACCCTTTTCCCGAATGAAAAGTCCCTAATAGCATTTACATTGGTTTTTTGTGCTGGTTCTTGGGTCCAAAAGGATTTTACGTGGAATTTTCGAAAGTAAATCCCCAAAAAATTTTCGGGAAAACAAAAAAAAAAAAAAAAAAAAAACAGGGTTTATTTTTTTTCTAACGGATGGAAGGGGCTTCAACTATAACTTTTAAAAAAAAAAGGCAGGTTTTTTTTTTTTTAGCATCGAGTCTTTTTTTGTCGATCCCGCACGGGGAAAATGGATGACAATCGTAAGATAACCCCGGGATGGCTTACAAAATTGTATTAAATATGTATTTAAAAAATATATATATATATAATTTTATATAATATATATATTATATAATGTTGTGTGTGTTGTGTGTGTGTGTGTGTGTGTTTTGTGTGTGTGTGTGTGTGGGTGGTGTGTTTTGTGTGTGTGGTGTGTTGTGGGGAGTGTGTTGGCGTGCGTGCGTTGTACACCTCCTTTT
>NC_051393.1:40151614-40154114 GCF_015228065.2 Penaeus monodon
TACATGCTCTTCGTGGGAACAATGCATCTATAAGTACCTTCTCCTTCATTCTATCGGCTCTACCGCTCGTAACAAGAGCTTCTCTGGGCTCTGCATGAGTAGTAAGATTCAATGCGATGACACTTCCCAAGCAAACTTCTTGAATGAACTCAACCACTCTCCCCTTATGATTACATGTAATCAAACAACTACTTTTGATTTTATGAATTCATAAGATCTATTATAAAACAGAGAAACTGCCCACTGTATCTTCTTTTAGTACAAACAGTATGTTACCTATCTTGGCTAAGACATCATGCTTTGTATCTTTTGCCTTGACCATGAATGATCCATCGATAAGCAACCATAGGTCAAAATGGAAGCTAACGAATGTTTCTTATTACTCTCTCTGTTAACATTTCCCTTTATATTCATTTTTGGTCTTCCCTCTGTTATTCTTAAAGTCCTTAATATACCCCTATATCTTTCACGTGCACAAGACACATACTTCGTCTACCATGTACAGCCTCAGAGTTATCCATCTGGCCGGATGACTTGTAGGCATCCCGGTGGGCCTTCGCCTCCGGGTCGTCGGCTGCCTCGTGTGACCCATAGGTACCAAGGTTGTGCTTAACCAAGGGTTACTGCGTTCAGCCTTCAGATTTTGTTCTGTTGACAAGGCCGTATTCGCACACAACTCGATGAGCATCTGCAAAATCATTTCCTAAAAGCATTTGGCAAAGGGCAACTCCCAGCTGCCAAAAGCAAGGCAATTCTACCTCCCCAATATAACGTAAAGAAGAAGACTCCCCCTCCAGTGGACTGTCTTCTGCACTTATAAGAAATGTACTTCCGTTATCTCAGTACATTATTGTGAATACCTGGACCTGTATATGCCATTACGGAAGTGCTCTTATTTTCACTAATACATCAAGGAGTATCCTGATGTTATCCCTTTCAGGTCTCGTTATATATATATATATATATATATATAATATATATATATATATATATATATATTATATATATATATATATATATATATATATATATATATATATATATATATATATATATATATATATATATATATATATATATATATATATATATATATATATATATATATAACGAGACCTGAAAGGGATAACATCAGGATACTCCTTGATGTATTAGTGAAAATAAGAGCACTTCCGTAATGGCATATACAGGTCCAGGTATTCACAATAATGTACTGAGATAACGGAAGTACATTTCTTATAAGTGCAGAAGACAGTCCACTGGAGGGGGAGTCTTCTTCTTTACGTTATATTGGGGAGGTAGAATTGCCTTGCTTTTGGCAGCTGGGAGTTGCCCTTGCCAAATGCTTTTAGGAAATGATTTTGCAGATGCTCATCGAATTGTGTGCCATCGCGAATACGACCTTGTCAGCAGAACAAAATCTGAAGGCTGAACGCAGTAACCCTTGGTTAAGCACAACCTTGGTACCTATGGGTCACACGAGGCAGCCGACGACCCGGAGGCGAAGGCCCACCGGGATGCCTACAAGTCATCCGGCCAGATGGATAACTCTGAGGCTGTACATGGTAGACGAAGTATGTGTCTTGTGCACGTGAAAGATATAGGGGTATATTAAGGACTTTAAGAATAACAGAGGGAGACCAAAAATGAATATAAAGGGAAATGTTAACAGAGAGAGTAATAAGAAACATTCGTTAGCTTCCATTTTGACCAATGGATGCTTATCGATGGATCATTCATGGTCAAGGCAAAAGATACAAAGCATGATGTCTTAGCCAAGATAGGTAACATACTGTTTGTACTAAAAGAAGATACAGTGGACAGTTTCTCTGTTTTATAATAGATCTTATGAATTCATAAAATCAAAAGTAGTTGTTTGATTACATGTAATCATAAGGGGAGAGTGGTTGAGTTCATTCAAGAAGTTTGCTTGGGAAGTGTCATCGCATTGAATCTTACTACTCATGCAGAGCCCAGAGAAGCTCTTGTTACGAGCGGTAGAGCCGATAGAATGAAGGAGAAGGTACTTATAGATGCCTTGTTCCCACGAAGAGCATGTATACAGGTGAATGATATGCTATCAGGGCAAGTCAGACTTTACAGGGGTATTTATTCTGGGGGATGACTCTTTGATGGTGTCAAACCATTTTGTAATGATTTGAGATGAAAGGTTCCTATCCTTACAAGAGACACTATCCAACTGCAATGAAAGATAGTTGATGAACTTAGAGACGCGTTGCTGAAATTTGGCATGTGATTTTATTTAGCGATCTCCTTATAATAACCCTTTAAGTTTGAGGTTGTAGTTTAATTAAACGAATGTACTTTTTATCATGCAGCCAGTAAATTCATCTGAGGTTAGCTATGCGCAGTTTTCAAGGTAATATCTGCGTCAGGGATACCACAAAATACCTCTGGGAAATTTAGAGGTTAAGTTTCATAAAAGTTTGTGGTACAATGTATTATAAACGTTTCAGGGGTGGGCTTCTTAGTTCACAAA
>NC_051393.1:40155815-40165815 GCF_015228065.2 Penaeus monodon
CACCCCCAAAAGATCAAAACCATGAAAAAAACTAAGTATCATGCTGTGACCACTGCGGCTCAGACATGAACCTACCGTTAAAAGAAGATATATATATATAGAGAGAGAGAGAAAAGAGAGAGAGAGAGAAAAGAGGGTTAGAGAGAGAGAGAAAAGAGGGTTAGAGAGAGAGAAAAGAGGGTTAGAGAGAGAGAAAAGAGGGTTAGAGAGAGAGAAGGAAGGGAAGGATGCCGGTGTTACCTTTTAGGTAATCATTCTCTCTGTTTATCCGGGCTTGGGACCAGCACTGACTTGGGCTGGCTTGGCCACCCAGTGGCTAGGTAGGCAATCGAGGTGAAGTTCCTTGCCCAAGGAAACAACGCGCCGGCCGGCGACGATGAAAAAAGAGAGAAGGAAAAACTACAAAAACCACTACTTAGTCGCAGATTTTTTTTTTTTTTTTTTTTTTTTTTTTTTTTTTTTTTACAAAAACAATTCTTCCTTTTTTCGTCAGTTTTACTGTTTCTCGGTTCATGTCTGTTGGCTTTGTTACATCCATCTCACAGGAATGTTCATTTTTATATTTTTTTCGTTCTCAATCTCTCCCTCTGTCTTCCTCTCTCTCTCTGTGTGTGTGTGTGTGGTGGGGTGTGTGTGTGTGTGTGGTTGTGTGGGGTGGGGTGTGTGTGTGTGTGTGTGTGTGTGTGTGTGTGTGCTTGTGTGTGTGTGTGTGCTTGTGTGTGTGTGTGTGTGTGCATATATATGTGTTTGTACATACATGTGTGTGCATGCGCGCGCGCGTGTGTGTGTGTGTACATAAATATATATACACACGCACGTATAAATGTGTGTGTATATATATGTATATATATTTTTTTTTCTTTCTTTCTTTTTTACTTGCTTGTCGGGGAAAACCTTATCAATAAGTGCCTCTTTTTATTGCTTGTCGGGGAAGGCCATAGGAGCGGAACTGCTGCTGCTGCAGATGCCTCCCCCCCACTCGCTTGCAGCTGATAGCGGGCTTCCATGAGTTACTGTTCAACGCCGTGACGCAAGCAACGCATCGGTCTCAGCTGATGAGGCTTAAGTGCAACGAGGACGTCGGTTCAATCAGTTTTGGTCGCTCTTTTCGGACTCCATTTCTGCAAGGTATAATTGATAGGTTTCCTTATCAAGTTATACCTCTTCCCATTCCCACTCTTCCTCTTGCTCGAGGTCGAACTCCCCCGACTGTAGGAGTTCGAACGTACCGTCGTGGTACAGGTTTATTACCGCCTGTCGCATCGCCCTTATGCCCACGTACACGTAGTCCTCGTCCTCGCACTCTTCATCCACGTAGTAACAAGCCATTCCCCATATTTGACGGTCTACCTGCATGCGTACGTCATCACAATAGTACAGTATTTTCGCCAGACTATCAACGCGTTCCATCGCCCTCATGTGGGAGCCATCTTTAATGTTCAAATTCAGACTCTGCGCCATCTCTAAGGTGCCTGACAAGTGCTCTGAGAAACCTGTATCAAGTAATGCTCGCACGGGTTGACCTTCAACAAGAACGTCCATATACAGAAAACCGTAGTCGCTATTTACAAGTTTATAGTCACGGAAGGTGAGGGTTTTTTCCTTCACGTTGATGGTACAATTAAACGAGTACAGAATGTCCAGACCCAGATAGTTTTCCTCATAGGCTTGAACTAAAAAAACGTATGAGTAAAGTGTGCCTCCGACTTTTAGATCCAGACGCACGAAATGAAAATCACCACTCCTATAAACCTCGTTCATTTTGCCCCAGATCTTCATCTGCTCAACGGAGATGGAAGATTTTTTAAATCCAGTATCCACTAGAAACTCTGCTCTTCTGTCCGCGAACTCAAGGTCCACGTAAGCGGATGGGGTATCCTTGCTGTACGTGGAATAAACTACCTCCTGAGACGCCATCGATGGATTGCTCACGAGATGACGCTTTTCGAAGAAGCGCCGGGGGACTTTACGTTTTGCAGAGAGGCTCATCTAGGTTTGCCTTGTATGAGTCTTAGTCTGCGTGTGTGTGTGTGCGTGCGTGCGTGCGCGCGTGTGCGTATGCATGTGTATGTGTATGTGTATACAGGTATGTGTATACAGGTATGTGTTTGGGTATGTGTGTGTGTGTGTCAGTCTGTGTATGTGTGTGCGTGTGTGTGTGCGTGCGCGCGGGTGCGTGTAAAATGTGTATGTACGTGTGCGTGTGGGGTGTGTGTACGTGTGTGCGTGCATGGCGTATATTTTGTGTGTGCGTGTGTGTGGTGTTGTGTGGGGTGGGTCGTGTGCGTGTGTGTGTGTGTGTGTGTGTGTGTGTGTGTGTGTGTGTGTGTGTGTGGTGTGTGTGTGTGTGTGCGCGCGTGTGTATGTGTGTGTTAGTGTGTGTGTGCGTTTGCGTGTGCGTGCGGGGAGTGCGTGCATGCATATGCGTATGTGTGTGTGTGTGTATGCATGTATATGTGTTTGTATTTATGTGTGTGTGCGTGTGTGCGTGTGCATGTATATGTGTGTGTGTATATGGGTATGTGTTTGGGTATGTGTGTGTGTGTGTCAGTCTGTGCATGTGTGTGCGTGTGTGTGTGCGTACGCGCGGGTGTGTCTACATGTGTATGTACGTGTGCGTGTGTGTGTGTGTGTGTGTGTGTGTGTGTGTGTGGTGTGTGTGTTGTGTGTGTGTGTGTGCGCGCGCGTGTGTATGTACGTGTGCGTGTGTGGGTGTGCGTGTATGTGGGGGGTGAGTGCGTGCGTGCATGTGCGGATGTGTGTGTGTGTGTGTGTGTGTGTGTGGGGGATGTAGTGTGCGTGTTGCGCGTGTGAGTGTAGTGTGTGTGTGTTGTTTTTCAGTCTAAGTGTATGTTTGTGTGTGTGTGTGGTGTGTGTGTGTGTGTGGTGTGTGTTGTGGTGTGTGTGTATGTGTCTGGGGGGGGGGGGGAGTGCGTATGTGTGTGTGTGTGTGTGTGTGTGTGTGTATGGTTTGTACTATGTTTTGTGTGTATATGTGTGTGTGTGTGTGTGTGTGTGTGTGTGTGTGTGTGTGCATGTATGTGTTTTGTACATATATGTGTGTGTGTTGTGTGTGCGTTGTGTGTGTGTGGCGCGTGTGTACACACACACACACAAACACACCACACCACACACAGACACAACACCCCATACACTACCCCACATACACAGCATGTATGTACATGTACGTGAGTAGTGGGGTAATACGACAGAACTCAACCCCTTCCCATACGTACATGAATGTGAAAGTAGGTCAGTGACCGTGACGTAACCAATGACCCTGTCGTAACCACAAACCGCAAACCGCAACCAATGTCCACAACAACATAATCAATACCCGGAAATCATTAACATACTTTCACATGTGCATTTTATGTTCGTACATGACGCATCATAAGAGAAATAATGAAACTAATGATGTGCTACGCCGAGTATCCCCTCCAAACAGGTGACAGGTGACATAGATCAATGATCCACCGCGTAACCACAAAACCTTGTCGAGAGTGAAAGCAGCTTAATGACCTCTCTCACCGTACCAGAGATAAGAATACAATTAAGTGTAAATGATTATAAAAACTCGTTATACAATATATGCCTTTATTTTCAATTGTATAAACACTATACAATGCGCGCCCCGCCACACACACACAAAACCCACACACACCACACACACACACACACACACACACACCACACACACACCCCACCACACACAACACAATCAAACCACTTAAGACGTATTCCAACACGGGTAATTCTAAATGGTCTTCACCACACATTTTTTTCCCCGCCTTGCATATGATGCAGGTGACAAGAAAGAATTCTAACCCGTGCCTGCATTACTATCACTGTATGCTGTCTAATCCTCATCATCTTCTGCTAAGTCAATGAGAGGATTCAAGCGTCAATATGCCTTTATTATGACTCTCAACACCACCTCTAAAGCTCGACTACAAAACTCTTGATAACAATTACAGAATTGCAGTGTCAAACAAATTTGAAATACTCAATCAATGTGAAGATGATAAAACACCAAATGAGTTGTAGGAAGAAGGAAAAGAACTCTTGCTGAGCACTGCTTAAGAAACTATCGCCAAAAAGAAAAAGACAAATTCCCCCTGGATATCTGAAAAAACACTAAGTGAAATTGAAACAAGAAGATGCCTAAAATAAAAAGGTATCAATAATCCAGTTGAAAAAGTAATTTACAAAAAACAAAATACAAAAATTCAAAGATTATTGCGACAAGATAAGGAAAAATATTTAAATGAACATTGCCAGAGAATTGAAAACTGTTCTATCAATAAGACAACTAAAGACTCTACCAAGGAGTACGAAACATCACACGAAAATTTAAACCTACAATGGACACTATCAAAACTGAAGATGGACTTGTTTTATGTGATGGAAAAGAAGTCAAAGATAGATGGAATCAATATTGTTCCAACTTATACAAAAAGAATAAAAATCTAACAACAACATTAATTAGACTCAATGACAGCGAGGATGAACCACCGCCACTGCTGGACGAAGTTATAAAAGCCATAAAAGAAGTAAAGAATAACAAGAGCCCCGGAATAGATGAAATAACGGCAGAACTAATTAAGAATGCTGGCGAAAGTGTTGAATACTTCTTCTACAAACTCTGTACAAAATATGGAATGAAAGAAAATGGCCAGAAGACTGGGTAAAATCAGTCTTTACTCCCATACCTAAAAAAGGTGACGCACTCCAATGCAACAATAATAGGACAATTGCCTTAATAAGTCACAGCAGCAAAATTTTGTTGAAAATCATTGCTGAAAGAATGAAGTTGAAGTTAAGAGAGGAAATTGCAGACGAACAAGCAGGTTTTCGCCCTGGAAAAGGTACCAGAAACCAGATTCTAAATTTAAAATTGATCATAGAGAAAAAACAGAGAACATCAAAAAGACCTATACCTGTGTTTCATCGATTATGTGAAAGCTTTTGATACTGTTGATCACGATATCCTCTGGAATAACATGTACGATATGAAGTTTCCAAAACACATCATCCAATTAATAAAAGCTTGTATGACCAACAACAAGCAGCTGTAAGAACCACTTATGGGTTAACAGAATGGTTCGAAGTCAAACAAGGAGTACGACAGGGTTGCATTCTGTCTCCGCACCTCTTTAATATATATTCTGAAACAATTATGAGAGGTGCTCTAGAGAATTTTGAAGGAACTGTGGATGTTGGAGGATACAAAATATCAAATCTGAGGTACGCCGATGATATAGTTTTGATTGCCAGCAGTATCACTGAACTACAACAACTACTAGATAAAGTTAGAGAAGCAAGCGAAAAGGCTGGCTTGTTTCTTAATGCCAAGAAAACTAAGATCATGAAGATTCAAAGATAACCGGCAATGAACAATGATGAACATGTTACAATCAATGGAATGATTGTGGAAAATGTGAAAGAGTTCACTTATCTTGGAGCTGTTTTAACTAATACATATGATGATTCACCGGAGATAAAAAGAAGAATTACCATTGCCAAAAGCGCCACAATTGCTCTCAATAACATCTGGAAAGACCGAAGCATTACCTTACGGACAAAGCTGAGGTTATTGAACTCATTAGTTTTCCCAATTGCATCATATGGTTCTGAGTGTTGGGTGTTGAAGTAGATAGACAAGAAAAAGATCATAGTTTTGAAATGTGGTGTTACAGACGAGTACTGCGTATTAGCTGGACAGAGAAGAAGACGAATGATGAAGTGCTGAGAAAAATAAATTGTAAAGACCGACTGTTGGACATCTTGAACAAGAGGAAATTAAAGTTTATTGGTCATGTAATGAGAAGTAAAAGTATTGAGAAAGACTTGCTGACAGGGATGGTGATAGGAAACAGAGGAAGAGGCAAACCGAAGACAAGACTGAGCGACAATATCAAAGATATTTGCGGGCTGTCGATGGTATAAGTGGAAAGAAAAGCGTAAGATCGAGTTTAGTGGCGAAGGATGGTGGAGAGGTCCACGGCTGCTCAAACATGAGCATACCGTTATTGATTTGATGACTCTCAAGCTTACACAAACATACATCCTAAGAGGCGATAACACAAATAACAGGCTTAAATTTTCTGTGTAAATGTAAATGCGATAACCAATATTTCATATGTTTGCACCTTTCATACTTATAAAACTTAAATATTAAATACTTAAATCTCTTCTTCTTTTAACGGTAGGTTCATGTCTGAGCCGCCGTGGTTACAGCATGATACTTAATTGTAGTTTTCATGTTGTGATGCTCTTGGAGTGAGTACGTGGTAGGGTCCCCAGTTCCTTTCCACGGAGAGTGCCGGTGTTACCTTTTAGGTAATCATTCTCTCTATTTTATCAGGGCTTGGGACCAGCACTGACTTGGGCTGGCTTGGCCACCCAGTGGCTAGGTAGGCAATCGAGGTGAAGTTCCTTGCCCAACGGAACAACGCGCCTGCCGGTGACTCGAACCCTCGAACTCAGATTGCCGTTGTGACAGTGTTGAGTTCGACGCTCTAACTATTCGGCCACCGCGGCCTTGACGATCATGGGCTTCCATGATTTTCTTGGCAATTTAGAGCGGTGGCTTGCCATTGCCTTCCGCCCGGTGTTTTTTTTTTTCGACTCACCATCTCTTTTTACCCGGCACTAACTTGGGCTGGCTTATCCACCAAGCGGCTAGGCAGGCAATCGAGGTGAAGTTCCTTGCCTAAGGGAACAACGCGCCGGCCGGTGACTCGAACCCTCGAACTCAGATTGCCGTCGTGACAGTCTTAAGTTCGACGCTCTAACCATTCGGCCACCGCGGCCCCATTTAAATCTCTTACAAAGAGAGAAATATCTTTACGTTGACACTGAATAAAACTTGCTACTCGACCTCTTCCATATTTTCTGAATAACTTAACATACAAGCATGCCAAATGAAGAAAACACTGGCATGTCTTAACATCTTTCACAAATAATTTTTCACTATGTCACTAGTTGCTGGTGAAAACTGTTAAAGACCCATGTAAACTATTTCTATCTTCAGAAATAAAAAAAGAAGGCTTTGATTAATTGTTAACACATTTTCCCCTTTTAGCAATTGACTCTTTATCGAAACCAAGAACTTTTATGAAACATGAACAAAAAAATTGAGGTAAAATAATATAACTTGTTTGCCCCTTATTGGACAAAGACACACACACACACACACACACACACACACACACACACACACACACACACACACACACACACACAAAATTAGCCTAAAGCAGAGATTTTTGACCATGGGTATTTTTACCAGAGGGAGTAAAAATATGCATGGCACCCGCGATGCGATAGATCTTAGCAGCCAGCATGAAAATTTCCAACAGACAATGTTTTTCATCTTTTCTTAAACCAAGTTATCAACAGCAACTATATATATATGTATATATATATATATATATATATATATATATATATATATATATATATATATATTACTTTTCCTAATCAAAACATTCTTTGCAAAATATATAAAAATAAAGGTACTTTCTTTTTCCTGTTATGCGTTTACATCAGATTTTCTTGTTTTTACCGGGTAGTAAAAGTGTATATGACGAGCAACATACAGTCGAAGAGGTATGTTATAGAGAAAGGGTTGAAAATCACAGTCCTTAAGGGGGGGAAAGGCGAGAAACCGAAGCCATGTTTTGTAAATGACATTTGTTTGGGAACAAAAAATAAAAAAATCACATTGCCTCATAATAAGGGAGGGAAAAACTTCCTTTTACCTAACTTAGAGAAAGAAAAATGCCCTTTTATTCAAATACAAGGGTGATTGAAGTATTTGTGTATGACCAGAGCAGTTTTTCAGACCTGGGAGATATTTTTCTCGCCTACTTTCGTGAAGAACTGCATAGTCAATGAATATCTACCACGGAAATCACAACCCCAGTCCTTTGACTAAGGTAAATCCCCATGTTCTAGATAGGTAGAGAGTTCTAGAAGGGCTTGCCTCAGATGCTGGTCCTCGTACCACATCCTTCTACACACTTACTCGTTCCGCTAGCTCACGACCCGTCCTCCCTATCAAACATGTCATAGCTTGTTGGCGGGACCTCTCCTACATATGCTCCTCCCTCCTCGTCCCTCGACTAAACGTGATGCTGTATTTACCGCGAGGAAGTAAAATTATTGATCATTATAATAAATGTAGTTATAACATGACTTCACACTACACTAAATATGCATGAACAGGGTTTGGCTTAGAATTAGTGATGCTTATAGCCCCTTTTTGATTGATAGCCATATCAAGCTTGGAAGTTTCTTGCGAAGAAAATTGGTGGTATAAAAGACAATAAATAACTCGTATGACTGCAATACACAGATATGGCGTTGTCTGCTGATCATTCTGGGTGGAAGATGTTCGATGATTGTTTTGTTTATGTTGCTTGCTCCTGGGGTTGTGTTTTTGGTGCGTTTGATTGTGTTTGTTATTTCTTCTGGAGTGATTGGTGTGGAGAGGGGACTGTCCTCTGTGAGAGTGTTTAGTGTGATGATGTTTTCTGGGAGAATTATGTTCCTATGTTGTTGTATGTAGTTTGTAACCTCGGTCTCTGTAATGTGGTGGAATCGGGCGTTCTCGGTGGGGGAGATTTGGAAATTCTGTTGCCAGAATTCCCTGTGGAGAGGCTCCATCTCCTCCACCAAGTCAACCTTCTGTGTGTGTGTGTTGTATATGTGTGTGATTATCTGTTTGTTCGACCCCATGAGTTTTTTGAAGGAACTCCAAAATTTCTTGGGGTCTTTAGAGTTTTGACATAGTCTTTGCGCGAGTGTGTCCCAGTGGTGTTTGTTCATTACTTTAATTTCGTGTGTAATTTGTGTTTGGATTTCTCTGTATTGTGTGCGTGGTGGTGTGTCCCAGCCCCGTGTTAGTGCTAGTTCGTGTAAGTAAGTGTCTGTATTGTATTTTAAGCAATTTCAGGCGATGTGTTTCTCTGTAATAAGGGGTAGTCTTGTGTGTTGTTTTGGGGATATTGGCCTGTCGGGCCGTCTGTATGTCTGTGTACCACTGTTCAAGGTGGGTGTTTATTGTGTATGTGGGCTGCCCCTCGAGATCAGTTACATGTGTGTCTTCAAGTGATTGTCTGAAGCCCTCCCAGTTTGCATGTTTGAAGATTCTCGGGGTTGTGTTGGGATCATGATAGGGTTTGTTGACAGTGTTAGGATAACCGGGAGGTGGTCGCTGGATGTGACGTCGCCTGTTGTGATATAGTTGTGTAGTTGTGCTCTGTGGTTTGCCAAGACTATGTTGCTGTGTTATGTGATATGTATGTTGGTGTGTGTGGACCGAGGTGTGTGTCTGCCTTGTTGTATGTGGCGAGGCCTCTGCCAACGGTGTTTGTGTGGTTGTAACCAAAAAGTGTGTGGTTTGCGTTAAAGTCTCCCATGATGTATATTGGTTTGTTATGCCTCAGGAGCTGCAAGATGTCAGGTTCTGGTATGAAAGGTCTTCTTGGTGGAATGTATAGTGTTGCTAGTATAATGGGTCCATGTGGTGTATTTATTTCGACTGCCAGTAGGTCTGACTGAAAGTTATTGATGATTTTGTGTGAGATGTCGTTTCTGATCGCAATTGCTGCGCCATCGCTTCTTTCTTGTGATTTGTTGGAAGAGTAGATGGTGTACATGTAGATTTTGAGTGGGGTGGTGTTATTGAGCCCATGGCTGTTAATGAGTATGATGTGTGAGTCGTGTCTTCTGTATGTGTTGCACAGTTCAGTTTTTCGTGTTGTCCTGTGGAGTACGTTGTGTTGTATGATGGTGAGGCGTGAGTGTAGTGTATGGTGTGCCATGTGTATTTGTGTTGTGATTCAAGGAAGTACCCGTTATTTAATTGGCTTATGTCTGGGCATTGTTCAATCATGTCGTTTGTGACGCGCATGTTGCCTTCCTTGAGGTGTTTGTGTAACCGTTTGACTGTGACCATGATGGTATGCTCTCTTTTCGTTACTAACCACTT
>NC_051393.1:40175815-40178315 GCF_015228065.2 Penaeus monodon
GCTGGCTGGGTCGGATATCCTGATAAATTGAACTCTCATATTACGATTGATGACATGCAACCTCCGCCATGACAAAGCAACCTCTCACACCTCGCTTTGTTGATGTTTTATCGTTCATTTGTTCGCTAAAACCAAAACGTCGTTCAGGTTTTATATTACAACTAAATAAACAGCAGATTAATTGCATTGCCGAGGTTTTTTCAGATTTCTTAAAAAAAAATTAACTACGGAGAAGAGCATTATTAAGAGGTTAAAGCGATGTCGAGAGGCAATTAAAGAAGTGTCTCTAAAGAAAACATCTCTTAAAAAGAAGAAAACAATTCATCTCGCACCGGAGGTAATATTCTGTCCATTTTACCCCGCTCGCTATAAGCGCATTTACCTCTCTAATTTGATAAGAAATATGAAAGAGTATTGTCTCGTTCCAAAACCCACGGTTGCCCGCCACCTGGTCCCAGCGGTCTCTGCTCACCTCGCAAGTGGTAATGATAATACTAACAAGATTAATGACGCTGTTGACAAGAGCATATTCGAATCACCCCCGAATCATGTGAGTACGCCAGGTAAAAATACCGTAATGAGCGGGGGGCCCGCTGGCGGCGCGTGCGAGGGAGGCTGCGGGGCGGCGGCGGCGGGGAGGAGCCGGCGGCGGACGCGGCGCACGTAGCGCGGGAAATCGACGCGGGGGTGGAGGAGGAAGACCGTTAATTATCTCACGCTGTGATCGCTACAAGAAAAAAAAATGTGGGTCAATGCGAGAGCGAGTGTCGTTCTGTTGCTAATGCGGGGATAAACATACCTCTTCCCTCTATAGCTCTAGAAAAGCTTGGGAAAACAACCCCGACCAACAACCGAAATACATTGATAAATCCATCGTTAGAACACTTGGTGGGAATTTTTTTCAAAGCTTCTCAGCAGGATTATGCTAAATCTCTCTTGGAATTTTACCGTCAACAGGCTTTAATACGATGGGATGAATTAGGTCAGATACAATCTCCTGTCACTGGATTGAATATACTCGATGTTATCAAGTATTTCGCATCCTAATCCTCACCCTCGTTTTCTAAAAAAGAAAAGGAACTTTTGAAAAAATACATGATTTTGCCCCGGTACCGTATGATTACATGCGCAGTCCCGCGGCTAAGCGGTATCTCTCAGGTGTTCATAAAGCAGGCGGGAATGTTAAAGGGAAAGCTATACCCGACCTTATGCCTGTGCAGAGAAAGATGCGTTGGAACCCCTATTAATGCTCCCGGGAGAGAATAAAACCTGCAGCCGCGTAATCAACAGCGTGTGCACGTAAGAAGCGACGGCAATATAAACATGAGCGAAAACAAACTCTTCAACGCCGCGTCCTCGCGCGCGGCGGCGGCGGCGGCGGCGGCGGAAGCAGTGGTGCATCCAACTCCAGCGACGACGAAGACAGAATAACGTATCGTCTAGCGTGCTTGCCGGCGAGCTTCGAAGAGAGGCATTAGCGATGACACATACAGCAGTATCTTTCCATAGCTCGCGTTGGAGAATACTTCCCTCTCTAATCACAAGCGGATATAAATAACCAGGGAGATCATTCTCGCGAGGTGACCTCACTTGGGTAGACGACAGAGGCAGCGATGCAGGCGGTGCTTGTGAAGCTTCCGATAACACCCGTTCATCCTCCTCTACATTAATCATCTGTCTGTACCGTTTGACAGATTCAGAAACAGCAGCACTAGCGGCGGAGCTCCCGCTCAAAGACATTTCCTGAGCCATCTTCTTTGCACAATCGAGGCTGTGTTATTAGACTTCTCCCGTTCACAACCTCGCTTAATACCGATGTCACTCTCATGCATGGCCATACCGTTCGAGGGCCACTTAGCTCGTTGAAGGACTTGTGGGAAGCGAACGAGCGAAATATTACGAACGAGATTAGGACATCGTATGAATATGTAATTAATTTGCGTGATAGATTAGCGGAGACTTGCAAATTAGCCCAGGAAGAACTGCAGAAGGCAGGCGATTCCTATCAGTATTATTATGACAGGAAGGCGAAAGACCGGTATTTGAAGGAAGGCGATAAAGCTTTCCTATTACTGCCTACTAATACTAATACTAATAAGTTACTAATGCACTGGCGAGGCCCATTCATTGCAGTAAAGAAAATAAATGGAATTACATGATAAATGGTGTTGATAAAAGGTTCCATATAAACATGCTCAAACGCTACTACGAACGCGGCGAATGCGAGGACAAACAAACTGTGGGTGAGCGCCGTCAAGACGACGTGAATGACGTCACGGCGGACGGTGACGAAGGTGTGACGGTAGCGAGCGTTGTGGTCATTCACAACGAGGAAACCGATGTCGATGTAGACGTAATTCCTAACTATGTACAAACTGAGAATATTAATGATGTTCATGTAAATGGCGATCTTACGGAAAGACAAAAAGCCGATGCCAGAGATATTTTGAGTAAATTTAAATCTGTGTTCACCGACGTTCCAGGCAAAACGAATGTAATT
>NC_051393.1:40183315-40185815 GCF_015228065.2 Penaeus monodon
CCAATGCAGATCTTAAAATATGTGTAATATTTCCTGGTTCATAAACAAGATTTATATTTGACTTAATATTTCCATGCAACTTTTGCCTGGCACAAACCCGAAGAATTGAATTAAATATGTGTGAACGCACGTTTCATCAGACGATCGGGTTGCGCGCCCCCACGCCTGCAGCGCCATATGGGTTTCGATCGTCTTGCAAAAACCACATTGAGTTCTAAATGCATTCAGATGGAACGCAAACATGTTTTATTTGGCGATTGCAAATCTAAATATGATAGAGTAAACTAACCGCTAAGTTACAGAATATCATTTATTGTAATCAGCTAATGTTTGTACATCTATTCATATTTAAACATACAGATCTACTTAATATTGTAGGCCTATTTCAACCTTTGACTTGGTTTCCTGCCGCTTAGTGTTTGTTTTAGCACCCTACAATCAGTTACAAATTATACAAAATTCTAATGAAATTACTAAAAAAAAATAATGTGAAAAGGGTTGTCGTGAGACTACCCCCCCCCCCCCCTTCATTTCCTTCGCGTTGCAGGAAAGGGTTTGGGGAAAGGGAGAGTCGCCTGCTGGAATACAATATTCCTCGAAAGGGTTCCTAGACAGGGAATGGAAACCGTAACTATTTATTTACTTACATATTTATGTGATTTTTTTTTATTATTATTATATATATATATATTTTTTTTTTTTTTTTTTTTTTTTTGGGGGGGGGGGGTTGTGGGGGGTTCGCGAGGTAAGGAAAGAAGTATCAGGCAACTCTAGATAAAAATCCGTTTCATCTGTCTCTAACATTAAGACAAATCCAACAAGAACATGTTTGATAATTAAGTTCACATATACTTGCAAAATATAAAATACATGCAAAACGTATGATTTGTACGTACTGTAGGTTACGTAAACTGACACTTCCTTTTCATCTATAAATTCTAAACATTTAGAAATATTTTGAAGCCTATATAATTCCACGACTTATCAAATACACGATACTCTAGCAACACAACATCTTAGATCCCTGTCAAATACTACTAGTAGTTACTAGTACAAGAGCAATGGCATCCTCTGATACTGTTTCTACTGCTAGTAGTACTCTGTGTTTAATTTACTGTATGGAAAAAAATCCGATTATTTTACTTGATTACTTGATTATTTTGCTCTTATCTAATATACATTTCTGCTTTGTGGTTAGACAGACACTAGTCCCAGAAAAAATGTTGCACCACTCCAGTGGCTGCAAAGATAGATAGAAATTTAGATAGATAGATAGAGAGTAGAGAGAGAGAGAGTGTGTGAGAGAGAGAGAGAGAGAGAGAGAGAGAGAGAGAGAGAGAGAGAGAGAGAGAGAGAGAGAGAGAGAGAGAGAGAGAGAGAGAGAGAGAGAGAGAGAATATTTAGGATAGGTATGATTGGTTAAAGTAACTTTGTTTCCAACGCATGTTTGCCTCTAATGTCACAAGCCTTGCCAATCAAAAATGCAATTGATTGCTTACGATTTGTACTCAAGGCTTCATTCAAATATAATAACCATGTAAATAGCACCAAGTCAACACTGCTATAAAGCTATAGTGCCTATAATATCACGTGTCTTTTGTAGCGTCCCCATTTAAGAGGAAGATGATTTAATCTTAGCCTAAATGAAATTAAAGAAAGTTCTACAGTCGCAATTTGGATATGCACTCGATGTATTAATTGTGACATAATGAAGAGATGAAAGAAAATTCACTCAAGCGGATCCATCTTTCGGAGTCGAATAGCATCAGGCCTTAGTTCATTACGCAATATGAATTTTGTTCTCGTTTGTAGCAGAAGCAGCCGTAAATCAAGGATAATTCAGTGGCAACTTTAATGGCGTTATCTGCAATCTGAGAAACATAAGCATTAATCTCACATAATTAACGGTCACATATCACGTACTCTGAGAAATTGATTCAAATGAGGACATGAATGCAACGGCACACGAAAGCTTTGTGAATATAAGGATGTTATTACAAAGGATTAGACATAAAATCTCATCTGTAAAGGATTAGCTGATATATACAATGCTCTAAGAGAGAGATTCGGCTGTTGAAGAAGTTGGAAACTAAATGGTTGTATATTACAGGTATTTATCATGTTAGAAATGGGAAAAGGCATTGATGTTAGTTGTAACAATTGGATTAATGATAATGATGATAAATAAATATTTATCAATACTTTTATTGTTATAATATGCATAATTGTTATTTTCTACCATTATCGTTATTAATATTATTATTATTACTATTGTTATTATTATTTTATTATTATTATTATGATCATTATTATTATTATTATTACTATTATTATTATTATTATTATTATTATTTATTATGTTTATTATATATTATTATTATATTATTATTATTATCATTATTATTATTATTATCATTAGTGTCATGATATTATTATGATTTCGGTTATCACTATTATGATTATTATTATAATCATTAATAATATTACTAAAATATGTTTT
>NC_051393.1:40198315-40200815 GCF_015228065.2 Penaeus monodon
TGTGTGTGTGTGTGTGTGTGTGTGTGTGTGTGTGTGTGTGTGTGTGTGTGTGTGTGTGTGTGTGTGTGTGTGTGTGTGTGTGTGTGTGTGTGTGTGTGTGTGTGTGTGTGTGTGTGTGTGTGTGTGTGTGTGTGTGTGTGAGAGTGCGTGTGTGTATGTGTGAGTGCGTGTGTGTGTATGTGTGAGTGCGTGTGTGTGTGTGTGTGTGAGTGCGTGTGTGTGTGTGTGTGTGTGTGTGTGTGTGTGTTAGTGGTGGATATATGTACTAGACTTGCTTCTTCCTGCCCGTTATCGGCCGGATGGTGGTGTGGGAGAAGGGACGAGGGAAGGGCGACGGGAACCGTTTCAGCACGCGCACACACACACACACACACACACACACACACACACACACACACACACACACACACACACACACACACACACACACACACAACACACACACACACATTGAGAGAGAGAGAGAGAGAGAGAGAGAGAGAGAGAGAGAGAGAGGAGAGGGAGGGAGAGAGAGAGAGAGAGAGAGAGAGAGAGAGAGAGAGAGAGAGGAGGAGGGAGGGGGAGAGAGAGAGAGAGAGAGAGAGGAGGAGAGAGAGAGAGAGAGAGAGAGAGAGAGGAGGGGAGGAGAGAGAGAGAGAGAGAGAGGAGAGAAGAGAGAGAGAGAGAGAGAAGGGAGGGAGGAGAGAGAGAGAGAGAGGAGGAGAGAGAGAGAGAGGAGGAGAAGGAGGGAGAGAGAGAGAGAGAGAGAGAGAGAGAGAGAGAGAGAGAGAGAGAGAGAGAGAGAGAGAGAGGGCAGAGACAGAGACAGTGTGTGTGTGTGTGTGTATGTGTGTGTGTGTGTGTGTATAACCACGCCCCCCCCCCATATATATATATATATATATATATATATATATTATATATATATATTTATATATATATATATATATATATATATATATATATATATATATATATATATAAACATATATTTGCATACCCATACACATACAAGTGAACATATACTGTTTTTGAATGAAATTTGAAGAACTCGTTTTTACAAATACCTCCCCAGACCCTCCTTCTTGTGTTTGTCAGAAGTCAAGTTATTAACTGGAAGGAAATCTTAGACTATGTTTTTAACATTCTGTTGGAGGTAGGTAGCTTTTAATATCTTTAGTTTGATTTCTTCCCTTCTCTGAGCTCTAAATCCACGATATATTATTGTCTTATTATCTTCTCACTTCATCAAAACTTCAAACTATCGCTATATATCAGTTCTGACTCTTAAACCCCCGTCCACTCCCCCTCCCCCCTTCCCTGACGCCCTTCCCCTCCCCCACCTGCTCCCCTTTCAGTCACTCCCCTTGAACAACCCTGGCTTCTCATCCACTTCTTTCGTAAGCGTCTTTCGTCTTACAAATTGGCAAGTAAATTGTATTGGCTATTCGTCACTTTCTCCTACAATCGCTTCATGCCTACAATAGTCTTAGCTGAGAGGAGTACCAATTGAGCTTCATTTTATGCCTAATGTTTGTGAATATGCCCATTATATTTAGCTTATATATGAGATGCTATATTTTTTATGCCGACTGGCCTATGAGGTTGGGCGTAACCCCGGGGGGGGGGGGTTAGCTATAGGTTGGAGTGAGGGGTAAGAGAGCGAGGCGGCGGTCGAGACGGGCAAGGGTCAGCAGCTGCAGACATAACATTCCTTGTTGTCGACCGTCGTTCGCCAGCGGGTGGTAAGGTGACAGTAGAGCGTCATAACACCCTCTCGTGACGCCATCGCTCACCCCACATACGACTCCCGAGTTCCCGCAGGCGGCTGCAGGCGGCGGAATTTTTCCCGGTAAAAAAACCTGCGCGCGACCTTGACGTCAGCTGGCTCCGAGGAGTAAATGTTACCGTTTGCACGGTCATTTATTTATCACGTGATATATATTCTCTTTTTCGAGGGGCAACGTTTATTTTCACGATGCATATACAATAAAAGCTGGATAGTGTTCGGCATACGAGTTTGTTGTATAAGTTTTCAGTTATCCTCCTGATCGTTAGACGTATAAGGGGAAGGGAGGAGGAAGCAGTGGATAATTCGGACCAGGAAAAATTTATCATCTGGGAAGAAAGGATATATAAGGATACAGTATGCGCAATTTTGCAGTACCAAGAGAGTGACGCGGCCTCTCAAATAGAGAAAGACGGGAAAAAGAAAAGCAATAGAGAAAAGAAAGCGTCACGTATGGGACGGAAGAAATTAGTTGACAGACAAATATCATAAAGAGAATTGACAAGAAGGCTGCACATGCACGTTGAAAAGACAGACGTTAAACCAAAATAAAGAACACGACTGACTGTGCTTTCTGTCAAAGAAGTTGCTTGACCATACGTCAGTCCGTGACACTCAAAGCACGCTGCAAGGTCGATCGCTTCTCGTTGACATGGTCGAGGCCAGGCTGCCGTGTCCTGCGGTCAGTGTCAAGGGCAGGGTCTTACCATGTGTTGCTGCTTCAAATCTGAT
>NC_051393.1:40208315-40210815 GCF_015228065.2 Penaeus monodon
TTTTTTTTTTTTTTTTTTTTTAATATCCTTTTTTTTCGAAAAGAATCGATAATATGAATGCAATGTTTTTTTGTGTGTTTTAATACTAATTCATTATGCAGAAAAACACTGAGTAAATGTCGACTTCTCGCGACTCCAGCTGGGGAGCTTGCTTGCTTGCTTGCTTGAGATTTGCGAAGTTCTGGCTTCGCCCGGGCCTTTCACTTATGGCCCGGCCCGCGAGTTTGTTTATCTTAAGATCGCTGACACACGATCTGACGTAGCAATTTAGACCCTAACGGTTCATCGAGACTAAAAAAAAAGACAGAGACTGGGCGTGGTCTGAGGCGGAGCAATGGAGAAAGGGGTGTGGCGTCCGTTGGAACCCGTATTGCGATTAGTGACGTCACGAGATTCTGAGTCATTCGACCACGCGAGATCAGCCATGACGTCATAGATGTGATGTTCGTGCTGCCGTTGAGCACAGTATTAATTATTTTTCCATATATATATTAAATCAAAATAGCTCGGCCATTCCTTACTCTAGTTATTCAGATTATATTTATACACGAATAGCGGTAATATATACTTACACATACACATGTGTGTGTGTGTGTATGTATATGTGTGTGTGTGTGTGTGTGTGTGTGTGTGTGTGTGTGTGTGTGTGTGTGTGTGTGTGTGTGTGTGTGTATGTGTGTGTGTGCGTGTGTGTGTGTACACACACAAGCACGCACACAAACTCACACACACACACAAATATATATTTTATATATATATAAAATATATATATATAATTATATATATATATATATATATTATATATATATATATAACGAGACCTAAAAGGGATAACTCAGGATACTCCTTGATGTATTAGTGAAAATAAGAGCATTCCGTAATGGCATATACAGGTCCAGGTATTCACAATAATGTACTGAGATAACGGAAGTACATTTCTTTTTAAGTGCAGAAGACAGTCCACGGGAGGGGGAGTCTTCTTCTTTACGTTATATTGGGGAGGTAGAATTGCCTTGCTTTTGGCAGCTGGGAGTTGCCTTTGCCAAATGCTTTTAGGAAATGATTTTGCAGATGCTCATCGAGTTGTGTGCGAATACGGCCTTGTCAACAGAACAAAATCTGAAGGCTGAACGCAGTAACCCTTGGTTAAGCAAAACCCTTTGGGTTTACCTATGGGTCACACGAGGCAGCCGGGACGACCCGGAGGCGAAGGCCCACCGGGATGCCTACAAGTCATCCGGCCAGATGGATAACTCTGAGGCTGTACATGATAGACGAAGTATGTGTCTTGTGCACGTGAAAGATATAGGGGTATATTAAGGACTTTAAGAATAACAGAGGAAGACCAAAAATGAATATAAAGGGAAATGTTAACAGAGAGAGTAATAAGAAACATTCGTTAGCTTCCATTTTGACCTATGGTTGCTTATCGATGGATCATTCATGGTCAAGGCAAAAGATACAAAGCATGATGTCTTAGCCAAGATAGGTAACATACTGTTTGTACTAAAAGAAGATACAGTGGGCAGTTTCTCTGTTTTATAATAGATCTTATGAATTCATAAAATCAAAAGTAGTTGTTTGATTACATGTAATCATAAGGGGAGAGTGGTTTGAGTTCATTCAAGAAGTTTGCTTGGGAGGTGTCATCACATTGAATCTTACTACTCATGCAGAGCCCAGAGAAGCTCTAGTTACGAGCGGTAGAGCCGAAGAATGAAGGAGAAGGTACTTATAGATGCCTTGTTCCCACGAAGAGCATGTATACAGGTGAATGATATGCTATCAGGGCAAGTCAGACTTTACAGGGGTATTTATTCTGGGGGATGACTCTTTGATGGTGTCAAACCATTTTGTAATGATTTGAGATGAAAAGGGTTTCCCATCCTTACAAGAGACACTATCCAACTGCAATGAAAGATAGTTGATGAACTTAGAGACGCGTTGCTGAAATTTGGCATGTGATTTTATTTAGCGATCTCCTTATAATAACCCTTTAAGTCTTGTTAAAGAAAAAGACAGAAGTTTGAGGTTGTAGTTTAATTAAACGAATGTACTTTTTATCATGCAGTCAGTAAATTCATCTGAGGTTAGTTAGGCGCAGTTTTCAAGGTAATATCTGCGTCAGGGATACCACAAAATACCTCTGGGAAATTTAGAGGTTAAGTTTCATAAAAGTTTGTGGTACAATGTATTATAAACGTTTCCAGAAATTGTTCCTAAGTAATTTCAGGAGAATGCGTTTAGCACACGGTCCCCGCATTACAGGGCATATGGGCATACTACTTACCCTCATGAAACAGTCATTTTGTATGCTTTCCAGAAATGCAAAAGATTACTGAGAATGTTTGCATATATTGTGAGGTTTCCGTACATTGCAAACCAGAAAGAGAATTTCCAGTGCCTCCTTTACAGTTCTTGGAAGTGATAAGGGCTTTTCAGAGTAGATGAATCCGGATTTCCTATACATGCTGATTACCATTTTGGAGCAGTTACAAAG
>NC_051393.1:40225815-40228315 GCF_015228065.2 Penaeus monodon
TCTCGGATGTTCCTCCTGTCACTCCGTCCCGAGATACAGCAGAAATAAATACACCAAATATCGCTGTTAAACTGTTTTATGGCGGGGCAACAGAGCGCTCAAAGGATGCTCTCAGCTTATCAACGTCATCACTATTGTTGGTACAGCGGCTCATGAGCACAGTCCGTTGAAGGGTTGGCTCTGGTACCAGGGGCGTCTCCGCGTGTCGTCGATAAGGATTTTTTTTTTTTTATACATTCGTTTCTCTCACTTGCTTTCTGTTTCAATCTCTCCTCTCTCTCTCTCTCTCTCTATCTATCTATCTCTCTGTCTCTGTCTCTCTCTCTGTCTCTATGTCTCTGTCTCTGTCTGTCTCTGTCTCTCTCTCTCTATTTATCTGTCTGCCTATATCTGTCTCTGTCTGTCCGTCTATCTCTCTCTCTCTCTATCTCTATATATATCTATCTATCAATCTGTCTGTCTGTCTGTTTATTTATCTGTCTGTCTATCAGTCTGTCTCTGTCTATCTGTCTGTCTGTCTGTCTGTCTGTCTGTCTGTCTGTCTGTCTGTCTCTCTCTCTCTCTCTCTCTCTCTCTCTCTCTCTCTCTCTCTCTCTCTCTCTCTTCTTTCCTTTCCTTCACCGAATATAATTCACAGCATTTTTCTCCATTTTGTCTTTTCTCACCCTTACTTTACTCTGCCCTTCCTTCATTTTCTTCCTTACATTTTTATTCATCGTGTTTCTCTCATAATCGTTCAACTTTATTCCTTTAATTTTCGTCCCGAGTTGTAATTTATTTCCTTTTTTCTTTCTTTTCCTCACTTCCATTTGGTACTTATCGTGCTTAAAAAAACTAAAGAAAACGGACAACTTGCTTTTACTTCGTCGGTTAAAATAAATCTTCTTTTAGTGCAATCATTATTCATGCTTTATTTTTGGCATGGAGGGAGTGTTATCAGTGGTCACATATCAAACACGGGATCCGAATAATAAAAGCTTTTGGTGCCATGCATTCATAAAGAGATTGTTTTTCGATCATTCCTTAATTCAATTTGGACAGTCGGGAATGCGCGTAGTTTTAAAAATGTATTGGTAGCGTGTTGTAATGATATAAAGCGTCATAGCAGGCAACATGAAAGTGTGATGCTAGCCATGCTGTCTGTTTTTTGTTTTATCCCGGGTACTGTATGTAAATAAGTAAATATATATGAGTATAGCGGATAGCACTGCAAACACAAAGCAACATTTTTACGCAAGTCTTTTTGGTGGGTTGGTTTGTCTCTCAATTCGGTTGATCTCCGATGGAAACAAATGCACACGCCCGGTATTTAATGGAAAAACTTTTCGCTTTATCCCCACAGCACTACCAAATACTCATTTATTAGCGAATTGAGCTGCGGTCATCCCACTCGGACCAGAAGCAATACACGAAAACTGTTGGAAACGGTAACGGCGCTCTCTACTGTGAAACGATTGGATACATTTAATATCGGTTACTAAAACTGCATGGCAGACGAAGATAATCACACTTGAGGAAATAAAACAACATTCTGTGTTTGGTAGATTATGGATTTTCTTCTTCATTATTTCATCTATATATCTATTTTTATTTTCTTTAATTTCTTTTTTAATCACTCCTGTAATAAAATAGATATATACAGTATACAGTAAAATAGAGAGATAGAAGGATGATACACAGATAGGTCAAAGGAGCAGACCAAAAGTTCCAAAAGTCAAGTCAGGGGAACTGTAGATGGTACACCCTTATGGTGGCGATCATGGTGGTTTCTGGTCCGAGTATGTGGGCTGTGGTGTTTGGGGGTAATGGTAGCCATGGTGGTATAATGGCATACGGTAATATGTTAGCAAAATAGAGGTACGAAGAGTACACGGCGGCCTAGCTTCTGGGAAACACTGGGAGAGATAAAGGGGTACTGAAATGAACGATGGAGATTCTTTCCCGTCTTCGAAAGCGTTCAGAGATAGCAAAACGTAAATTGCCGTCCATTATGCTCCTCGAAAAGCTCCATCACTGTTATGGGTTACTGGGAGAAGATAAATAACCAATCACAATGCTAGCAGCGACCGAAGGAACCCAATGATTAAGATAACACAGCGAAATGTCACAACACCTAATCAGTAAAAATGCATTAGAATAAGAAATGAGGAGGTGAATGTCACAAGGATAAAAAACAACAGAAGCTGGAATAATGGGGTGACATTATTTTTATAGCAACTACTAAGGTCAGATGTGAGCGAATACTGTACATTATGCAGCTTCTTATTTTATATATTATTTATATTGTCACTACGTATGAAATTTGCGAAAAAAAATCTATTCAGTATGAAAACTACATTAAATCGATACGAAATGACTCCATAAAAAGGTAAGCACTCCTGTTTCCATGGGCTGTAAATGATTTATATCCCACGTAGACAATAGAAATGCATCGACGCTCGGGTAACGTAAAAATGAATTAGAATAAGAAACACAGACTGTTTATTTATTTATTTATTTA
>NC_051393.1:40243315-40245815 GCF_015228065.2 Penaeus monodon
TTGCAGATCAATGCATCTAATAGAGATGTATACATGTCCTTTATACAGTACTTCTTCATTTACAGTCAAATCCTTTCTTTGCATTTTTTATGTCTAACTAATATGTGTATTTTTCCGTAGCCTTGTCTGCTAGGTATAGTTGCCCTCGTTCAGTTATCCATGTTTTAGGTTACATTGACTGAATCTATAGTGTACCGCCCTTATCTTCAATGTCACTTCGAACCTTTTTTGTTACTTCCCTGCATATTTATTACCACTTTACACTCCTGCACTTTCCCTAGGTCTTCTCATGCATGATGTCCACATGCCCTCCAAGAAATTCAAGTGATGGTATCTTGTCCTTACTAGCTATCTGGGAGTTTTATTCAAATACTAATTGATAAACTTTACAGTTTCGTCATTTATTTTTCAGCCCGGACATGATTAAGCACAGGAATATGTACCCCCAGCTTAAGCACTTGTTATCAATCAATTCCACTGAATTCCTTGTTCTTCTTGCTTTCTAAATAGTTTCCTTTATTCTACATACCTTTGTCTCTTTTAGCTCCTCTGGAGCTTCTTGATTTTCATTCGCACTTGTGTAGACTGATAGGAATGGCTGGTTTGGAGTTCTCTTCCAAAGAATTCACCTTAACACTGTGCATATTTGTTCAAATATTCTCCGGCTGTAGTCAGCGTTAAGTGTTTAATTCAACAAGTCTGTCATCATATAAACTTGTACAAAATCGGGTATGCCAATAGTCTTTTTTCCCTTTCTTTATTCTTTTTTTTTAGCCTTTTACAACATATCTCAAAATCCAAGATATATAATTACCGCGGTTTTCTTTCTTGAAATAATCGAATTTCATTTATACTTCACAAGTTTCAGCTAATTCATTCGCATTTAGGTGACAATAACGTCTTCACTAACTAATTTATATATATAGTTTGTCAAATGCCAGTACAGTTGCCATACCTTGCTCGCTCCAATTTTGTCACTTTCGTCCAAATATTTACCTCTCGTATCGCTTTGTCATCACCACCTAAAACAAATGCTGCTCCTCTGTAGCTTCCTTGTTGAGTACTCATATGTGCTACCGTTTATAATCACATACTGTTAATTCTTCCGTCACACATGAGGAGACAGTCGCGAATGAAACACACAAACAGTAAATAAGAGCAATAGCTTTCCTCCCATTCCGTCATGAAATTAGTCTTTCTTCACAATTTCTCGCTGGATTTTCAATCGCAAGGTCCTGAGTTCGCGTCCAGTCGTCACTGTCAGTTAACTCGGCTATGAATGAGTACTAGTATGTTGATATATGTAGTATGTTGAGGCGGGAAAGTACTAGCTACTGAACCGCATCATCACGCGGCTTATTATGAATAATGCTTTACGAGCATGTCCATCTCTGAAAACGTGACTACTACTACTGCTGCTGCTGCTGCTGCTGCTGCTGCTGCTGCTGCTGCTGCTGCTGCTGCTGCTGCTACTACTACTGCTACTACTACTACTACTACTACTACTACTACTACTACTACTACTACTACTACTACTACTAGTATTACTACTACTACTACTATTACCACCAGCACCACCACCACTACCACCTCTTCTACCACCACTACCACCAGCACCAGCACCACTACAACAACTACTACTACTACTACTACTATTGCTATCACTACTATTTTGTCATTAAGGTAATGATAATAGCAATAGAAAGCATGGTTATAATAAGAATATATTTTTTTTCTCTTATGATGATAGTGATGATGACAGTGGTGATAGTGTAGTGATCTGAACAATTTTAAGTGGGTTACCCCTTTTTTGTGGAGCGCCATCTCTTGGCCAAGCACGCCTCTCCAAGGGAGGCTGGCCCAAAAATACCATTTTCTTTGACAATTAATGTTTATATACCGTTTTATTGAGTTTTAGTTGGCTTAGTTGTTAGTTTTTAATGTCCTTAATTGTTTTATTTCTGTTTGTCCGTATTTCTGTGTTTTAGTTCATGTTTTTAACCTTTCGTGTATCGTATTTTTTAAACTTTTATTTGTGCTTATATTTATGTTGATTGTACAATTTTGAGATTTTGTTATTGTAACCAGCAAAATAAATTCTATCAGAGTACTGTAGCAAATTAACAAATTGAAAAAAAACAGAACCAGATGATAAGCGTCCGCCATGTTTGTTTTTTTCGCCCGCTCCCGACTTTTGTCTGGCGGCAGATTAGTCGAATAGGCCGTAGGGTTAACGCTGGGACTCTGGGATCGCCCCCTCTCTTTTTTTTCGAGCTGCAAGACCCACCGAGCCAAAAGTTAAGTAGAGTGATTGTTTATGGCCACAGAAACCAAAGGCAAAAATATATAAGGAAGACATTGCAATGTTTATATTATTTTAAATTTATTTTGCTGGACCGTCTTAGTTTTATTTTATTTTGTAGCCGTATTTTATGTTTCGTTTCCTAGCATCTTTTAATGTTATTATTTTATGTTGTCTCAGCTTCTTTTATTTTTTTTG
>NC_051393.1:40250815-40253315 GCF_015228065.2 Penaeus monodon
AGTTATCCTTCTCCAGCGTCTCCATGAATAGGTAGGCCATGACTGCACTCAGGGGGAGCCCATGGCGAGACCACTAATCTGCTGGTATTCATCCTCAGCAAATTCGAAGTAGCCGAACTCCACGCATAACTTCACAAGGCGAACTAAGTGGTGTCTCGGTAGCGGGAGCTCAGCATCTGTCATGGAGCTGGTGACCCTCTCGGTTTGTGCGGACTGCTCCGTCTGCGGGTACATTGGTAAAAAGGGCTTTTACATCAAAACTGGCAAACTTTTTATTTTTGTACCCGGAACTCCGAGGACGACTGATGAGGTCCTCGTCTTCAGAGTTCCGAGCGCGCGCGCGCGCGCGTGCGCGCGCGTGTGTGTGTGTGTGTGTGTGTGTGTGTGTGCGTGTGTGTGTGGGTGTGTGTATGTGTGTGTGTGTGAGAGAGAGAGAGAAACAGAGATAAATATGTATATATATATATGTATATATATGTATGTATATATGCGTATATGGGTATATAAATATATATATATATATATATATATATATATATATATATATATGTATGTATATATGCGTATATGGGTATATATATATATATATATATATATATATATATATATATATATATATAAAATATATAAATAAATAAATATATATATATATGACCAGGAAAAAGAAAACTTTGTTTACCTATAGAGCAAATTCACGATTGCAAACAAACTGACTTGGAATGCATAAATATTTACAAAAAGGATTCGATGCTAAAAAGAGAACGCGAGGTAAGAGCCCAGGGAACTCAACGCGTCAGTAAGGAAAAATCGAGATTCTGTGCTGGCAGTCGCGGCCAGAGAAGTGCCACGTTGCCGTGCGTTGCCTTAGTGAGATCTCGTCTTGGAGAACGCCGGAGGAGAGAATGGCATTATTGTTTCACCTTCCGCCTCTTCATGGGATGTAGAAAAGGCATGAATGAGAATTATTATCTGCACATTATATGGTAAGTATTTGAATGTTTTCGATTATATCTTATATCTGCAAAATTGGAAAGTATATATATGTATGAGACATTAGCTGAAGAATCAATTGATGTACGTAACTTGCTGCATAATTGTTGCTGCGACATCGGATAAGTTGAAGCTGTCTGACGTAGTGTTAGCAGTCTTCTCCGTTGCGATGTATGCAGTTTCCTTTATTTTATCGTTCTGTTTATTCAAGCTTCATCTACGCGTACCGCAATGGCTTTCTATCTCGCACTATATCATGTATCTTTTCACCAGGCGTGTTGGTAGTCTTTTACTGCATTGCCAAAACATTTGCCGATCGCCTCAAAAATACTACATGTGCGGTAATAAGCGTAAATTTGTAGTGGGTGTAGGGTCGGATCTTCTTAGTCTAATCATTATGTGTCCTGATTTTCTTTTTAAGGGATATTTGGCTTCGCGAACAGATAAATCAAGCAAGCAACTTCAGGGTGTGTCGCATCATCCTCGCCCACCACTAACACTTCTTCTTGGTTGTCTGTCGCGAGCCAAACCAGGCCACTGACCCGCCTCCTGCTGTTCTGAAGCCACCTTTGACCCGGTTCGGCTCTTCCGCCAACTTCAGATACTAGTGTCGCTGCTGCTCGACCTTGGGTTTATTTTGGGAGAGAGAGAGAGAGAGAGAGAGAGAGAGAGAGAGAGAGAGAGAGAGAAGGAGAGAGAGAGAGAGAGAGAGAGAGAGAGAGAGAGAGAGGAGAGAATAATAAAAATAAAAAATATTAATATATATATATATAATTTTATTTTTATATATATATGTGTGTGTGTGTGTGTGTGCATGTGTGTGTGTGTATGTGTGTGAATGTGTTGTGTGGGGTGTGTGTGCTGTGTGTGTGGTTGTGTATGTGTGGTGTGTGTGGTGTGTATGTGTGTATGTTGTATGTGTGTATGTGTGTGTGTTGTGTGTGTGTGTGGTGTGTGTGTGGTGTGTGCGTGTGTGTGTGCGTGTGTTTTGTGGGTGTGTGGTGTGTGTGTGTGTGTGGTGTGTGGTGTGTGTGTGTGTGTGTGGTGTGTGTGTGTGTGTGTGTGGTGTGTGTGTGTGCGTGTGTGTGCGTGTGTGTGTACTCACCCTGGGTTTTGGAAAGATCTAGTCAACTCCTCCCACTCACACGCGCTTCCACAGAGACTGGGGGGCTTCGCAGGATAGACACCGGGTAGGTTACCAGCCGTCTCGAGTAGGACTGAGCGGCATCGCAAGTTCACTATGTCGTCAGAAGGTTAAATGATAGTTTGTGAAGCAACCTCTCAGAACCAGTGCACGCCAAGGTGCAAACTATTTCTTAATGCAATGATGATTTAATGTTTGTTTTCTGAAAAACTTTAACTTTTAGATTTTGTTGATGTAAAAGAACATGCATCGTCAACAAAGACCTTCAAAAACAATGCAAACTGCGCGTACTCTGTTTCGTAGTGAATATACCTGTTATCATCATCATCATCATCATCATCACCATCATCATCATCATCATCATCA
>NC_051393.1:40302030-40304530 GCF_015228065.2 Penaeus monodon
GTTTGTGCAGCTGCATGTTACATACAAAGACATACATGTATACAGTATGCGTATACGCTACACTCTCTCTCTCCCTGTATATACAAAACACACACACACACACACACACACACACACACACACACACACACACACCACACTCACACACACACACACACACACACACACACACACACACACACACCTCTCTCTCTCTCTCTCTCTCTCTCTCTCTCTCTCTCTCTCTCTCTCTCTCTCTCTCTCTCTCTCTCTCTCTCTCTCTCTCTCTCTCTCTCTCTCTCACACACACACTCACACACACACACACAGACACAGCGAGAGAGAGAGACAGAGACAGAGAGAGGGAACTGGAAGGACACATGGGAATAATTAGTATGATTGGCTTCAGTGAATGAGCTTCGTGGTCCCAAAATATCAGTCCAATTATTGTTTCCATCACCTAATGAGCAGATCTTTGCGTGTCGACGAAGCGGTAGTCGTCAATTCAATTCGTTAAATGTAATAGGTGTTTCCTCTCGTGATGTCTAATCTTTTATTTAACTTGTCTCTCCTCCCACTCTCTCTCTTTGTTTCTCTTCCGTCGTCCTAGTCTCTCTCCCTCCCTCCCTCTCTCTCTCTCTCTCTCTCTCTCTCTCTCTCTCTCTCTCTTCTGTCTTCTCTCTCTCTCTCTGTCTCTGTCTCTGTCTCTGTCTCTGTCTCTCTCTCTCTCTGTCTGTCTGTCTGTCTCTCTCTCTCTCTCTCTCTCTCTCTCTGTCTCCCTCTCCGATTCCTTCAACACTAAACTTCTGCTTATATTTCCTATAGATACCTCCTTCCAATTATCGTTTGAAAATATTCTAAACGTACAAAAACGTCGTAACTACCAAAATATATTGTGGCGCAATCAAACTGCCGTACTCATACTGAACTTCTGATGTCACTAAAAATCAAGGATGAATTACACAACTCCCTTTTAATCATGTAAATAAAATCATTATTATTTGAACTGGAATCTGGTTTAAAGGAATAAATTAATGCTATCTGCAATGTTTGTGATTTAAGAAACTACATCAACAATTATGAAAAAGAAATCGTTTGTTTGATTGCCATGACCCCATTCCCCTCCCAAACTTAAAAAAAAAACACAGTCCATGATTAACTACTAATTATGCGACATGTTTTCGGCAAACAATCTAGCCTTCAGTTAAAAGTACCAAAGAGAGACTAAAAGGTTTTTGCTCGAAACGTTCCCGGCCCTCATTAACTTCCCCGTTAATGATGAAGGATTTGATCTTGTTTATTATTTGCAGTCCGCTTTACGACCGATTTTTTCAGGATCCCGAATCATATCGAGAAAAAATGTGACGTGATATGACAATGGAAAAGCATTAGAACGTTGAAACATAAAATATCTATATGTATATCTATATACATCTATATATGTATATATGTCTATACATATAAATGAATAGATATATAAATATGCATATATAGACATAAACACATAAAAGCACACACACACACACACACACACACACACACACACACACACACACACACACACACACACACACACACACACACACACACACACACACACACACACACACGCACACACGCATTAGTGAAGTACAGCTCTTACATGTTCAATACGGAGAAGATCAGGCAATGGGTGGTCTAAGTCTGCTAGCCTTGGGTTCTGTATATGTGTATGGTTCATGCTAAAAGAATAATTTGGGTTATAAAAGTGAACGAAAAAGTGAAAACTTGAAAAAGATAGTGAAGCTTGTGAGCCGGGAAGTGAGAGCGAAGGAGAGGGAGGCGAGAAGTGACCGCGAATACTGCAAGGTAAGCTTTTTTCGCGCATGGAGACAACTCCCCTGAGTACAGCACTATTTTTGTGTTTGTTTTATGGGTAACCATTCAAACCAGGAAAATGAAGCTAGCGAAGCATCAGTTAGAACTAAAACTCTTGGAGCCAAGGTAGACAGCCTGGTAGCAGATTGTTCGAAAATACGCGAAGAAAACGTAAATTTGAAAGAACTGGTGGATAATTTGCACAGGAACTCAAAAATTCAGAGTGAGAATACTGACAAGTCTGCCAAGGAAATTAAACAACACAAAGAAAATGAAGAAGACGTAGCAATCATGATTGGCAACAGCAGTCAAATCGAGGCAAAGGCTCTGCAAGAAAAAGTTGATGAAGCAATCAAAGTACAGGAAACTGTTAAGCAGATTGAAAGCAATTTGTCAAGCAGTCAGTCTCCATTAATGGAAGAGGCAAAAGAGATGACAGCTACATATGCCGATGTTTATAAAGTAAAGATAACTGTAAATGAAATGGGAAAAAGTTAGAAAAAGACATCAAGATCACAAAAGATAAAATAAACACACAGCTTGCAGAGACGGAAAAGAAAAATAGATTTAAGTCACACCTTGGGCAACACGCAAGGAATATCGCAACTTTGGTTGATGTAAACAAGGACATAGTCATATTGCTACACGAAGAAAACGTTGTAGA
>NC_051393.1:40362959-40365818 GCF_015228065.2 Penaeus monodon
GGAGAATGCGAGGTTCGCGAATGTAAAATTCGTGAATGAAAATCAATCGCTTTTGAACGTGAACCCCTTCATCATCAAAAAGGTCCTTGATGGTCAAGTGGACGGCGATTTTGATTTTGTCAAAAAATTGCGAGATGGAAGCCTCCTTGTTAAAGTACAATACAACTCCCAGATTAAGGATTTACTTTAGCTGACGCAAATTCATGATCTTCGAGTTAAAGTAACTATTCCTATTGGCCCAAATACCTGTAAGGGAGTAATCTTTCACAAGGATTTGAGGACGATGGAAGAAAGTGAAATTCTTGAGAGCATGAAGGACCAAGACGTAGTGGACGTTCATTGTATGACCAAGAAGGATGAGAATGTGCGAAAAAAAACTGGACTGTGTTTTTTGACCTTTGCTTTGAATAAAATACCAAAATATGTCAACGTCGGTTATGAACGTGTTCAAGTAAGACCTATGTCCAAAAGCCAATGCATTGTAATAGATGCCAAAAATTCGGACACACCTCATTAAGATAAAGACTCGAGTAAATTTGTTTGTCGTAAATGTGCTGAAGCTCATGACACCATCACATGTACTAGCCAGATTTCCAAATGTGCTAACTGTGGAGGTCCCCATCAGTCAGGATCTGCTGAGTGCAGCGTCCTGAAGAAGGAGACTGAGACATTAGCATATATGAGAAAGCATGAAGTTAGTTATACTGAAGCTAAGAGGAAAGTTTGACACACTAACCCGATACTTCCTATGCTGAAGCAGTAACTAAAATCACCCCTAGTGCAAGTAATATCAGTCAACAGCTTGCAGCAAAGGATAAAGAAATTGCTGAAATGAAACAAACCGTTAAAGAATTAAATATTAAAGTTTATCATTTGACTAAATTGGTCGATCAAATGGCTGCATCAACCCAGCATAAACATCATAAGGAGGATGATACTGAATCACAGCCCGGAGCGCACCTTCCCGTCCGGGCTACTCCTGTGAGGACTTCGTCTGGCTCGCGATCGGCTTCTCGAGAGAGAAGCAGATCGCAATCTGTCAGTCGTCTCCCTCACCAGGAAGTGCTGGGGTATGGAGGAATGTGGGACAGGGGCGGTAGGAAGGGAAGGAAGGATCACCTGTTCTCAGGTCAACACCTTGAATTTGGTCATTACCTGGCCTGACTTCTATCCGTCGTGCGGTTGGGTTCTTTCCCTTGCGCGGTTATTTGTTATTGGTTATGAGGGGTGATCACTCGTCTGTAACACGGTCATTTGTCTAGTCAGTTACAAGTTCAAACAATAGTTATACATATGGGCAAGTAGTGACGATAGTTGGTAGATAATTAGGTGTTCAGGCGTAAATACGAGGGGGAAACCCGATTTTGACCTGGTGTTGATAAGTTGAAAACCCTATTAATGCTCTCTAAATAGAATAAAACCAGCGTCATTTCAATCTATTAGGTAATTAACCTTTTAGTTTTATAAGTATGACACGTGCAAAGGTATGAAATATTGGTTATCGCATTTACATTTACACAGAAAATTTAAGCCTGTTATTTGTGTTATCGCCTCTTAGGGCGTATGTTTGTGTAAGCTTGAGAGTCATAATAAAGTACAACAAGAATTTCATGATCCTTTTCAATAAACTATATTTTTATTATGAAGATGTCTCTGGGATGTAAGAATGGCTAGTATAACAGTTAAAATATGAGAGGAGGTCGCAGGCTTATCAGTCGTTCTGCGAAATTAAGTAATTTCTTTTGAATTATTCTTATTAGGTCTGCACCTTTGTTATATTATGAATTTGTAAAAAAAAATAAAGATACTGATTATAATCTTTGCGATTAATTCATCATTACCTCTGAGCAAGAAGAGGTGGTTGTTTAGGTGTTCAGGCGTAAATACGAGGGGGAAACCCATCTTTGACCTGGTGTAGATACCTTGAAAACCCTATTAATGCTCTCTAAATAGAACAAAACCAGCGACTTTTCAATCTATTCGGTAATTAACCTTTTAGTTTTATAAGAATGAAAGGTGCAAACATATGAAATAGTGGTAATCGCATTTTACATTTACACAGAAAATTTAAGCCTGTTATTTGTGTTATCGCCTCTTAGGACGTGTGTTTGTGTAAGCTTGAGAGTCATAATAAAGTACAAGAATTTCATGATCCTTTTCAATAAACTATATTTTTATTATGAAGATATCTCTGGGATGTAAGAACGGCTAGTATAACGTGTTACCGCTCCCACCCGCCTACCTCCCGCCCGGCCAACAATATCAATAGTTGCCAGCATGGAAATATTGCCGCCAATGGTATTCAAAGCCCTGTTTAGTCGTTTGGTGAGTGAACAGTGAGTGACAATACGCCAGGAAGAAAAGAAGATATTCAATGGAGAAACCCACCTACACTACAAATAATAAATCATCGCCAACTGGAGATATCAACGCAATGAAGAAACGGGTTAAGTTCCGTAATCCACTGGTGACAGATTGTCATTTAAGAGGAGGATACGATCGAGACAAAATAATTATCTTCCAGACAGCTCTAACTTGGCCCCACTGCCTTGTGGGTATCTTCGGGAGGAGAGAAGGCTACGGGAGTAAACCCAGAAACAAAATCCGGAGTGGAGCCCCTAAGGCAGTTGGACGTCAGCCATGACTCCCTTCTGGCAGCTCCTGCAGCCAAGCTGGTGCCAACGTATTGCTCTGCGCTCCTTTGGACTACACCAGCGAGGCCGAGAGGGGGATTTCTGACGACTGGGCACCCCAAGATCTCCATACACTGCCCAGGCCTGCGCCTGGAGAGGTCACTCCAGTGCCGCTGTCCACAGCGTCTAAACACACGGGAGACAGTCAGTTACGACGATTGTGGGG